>NW_019213331.1:202774-215684 GCF_002532875.2 Varroa jacobsoni | reverse complement strand
ATATAGGTATATATCCTGACCAGCTTTCTTATAGGAAGTGTACTGAAGTGCTTCAAATTGCTTGCTTCAAATTTACCACTAATTATCATTTACTGACATTACAAGATCTTTCAGCAAGTGCCGTATTCTATGACAAAATACACAATGGATAGATACTAAAAGGCTAAACTTCCAGATTAAGTTAACAAGAAAATTTGTAGAAATTCTTAGACTGTCAAAGGTAGTAAGGTTCCCGACAAGTCTCAAACGGAAACGCCTTAAAGGTCGTAATTGCAAGGGCCGAAAGCCCAGTATAACCAAGTAATATATAAATATACAACCAAGTATACGTATAGTATGTTTATGGAGTTTTAACCATCTTTACAAAAGCGAACCGATTCAGCGGCCTGCCTTTAAAATGAATAATAACTGCAAAAAATCCTCAAGCTGTTCTTTGAAACTTGAACATCCGCAACTATGAATGTACCATTATCATATATCTTCATGCTACGTTTCGTATCTTCGTAGCTCACCTTGCCATCTAAGCTCTTCAGATGTGCTCAAAGACTGGCTGGTAAGTGTTGCTTTGTGTTTTCCGTCATTACTAGAACCTTTCAAATAGCCCAGTAGTGTTTATTTGCCTTTTCTGCTTTAGCAGTCTTGCACTGATAATAGAATCACTATGATAATTGCTTCTGGGAGATATTTCTGCGAGCCACAGTTTACCTCTGTTTATCCCGCATTCTAAGTATCTCCATACTCCGACTGATCACTGAACCTTCGGAAGTCGGCCCGATGTGTTTCTGTAAACACTGTCAGTTGATTATGCATCAAACCTCTCGCCCTTAGAGCGCGTTACGCTTTCTCAGTAAATGTGCTAGCTACCGAGCAATGCGTATATACAAAGAGGACAATTCCTTACTTCAAACGTTAATCAAAATTATTTTTTCTACGAGTGCCCCCCCCCCCGCCGCTGTTCTTCAATAAGCTCGACATACCTTTAGTGCAGAGGCGTTACTTGCGAAACTTGTAACGTATGGAACGGGCTAGCAAAAGCTCAGTGAAGTATGCGTGTGATCCACGCTCTGCGAAACTCATTAAAATTAATAAGGGAAAAAATGTTTACCTAGTGTACTACGGTAACATTTTCCATTGCAAGCACAAAAATATTGTCATTGTGGGGAAAAATGCTAATGGGCTGTTTTGTTGAGGAGCTAATATACTGGATGTGCCTGCTAGGAAACGATGCCTTTAGCAAGTGCGCTTCGACCTGCATGAGATTTATCATCTCCGATTTTTTCTGATGTAATAGTCGTATCACAAAACGTTTGTGTTGTAATTAAAGTTGATCCTGCAAAAGGATAGCGTCTTTAAGGGACACAATTGCAGCACGGACATGATGACCCAGTGCTCAAAGCGGATCATTAAAGCGCGGTTGTTTTTCATTGTAGGGTGCCGCTCTCACCTCGTAAAATACGCGTCAATATAATGGTGCGCTTATGGAGTCATGCTTCGGTGCGTACGTGGTATCAATAAAGCCTCATGACGACGCCATGAAGTGGCCAGAGTTGGTTTCTGCAAATTGGTAAGCCGCAGAAGCTCGACAACTTGGATCCGAAGTTTGGATCGAATGATTAATTTTAATCACTGGTTAACGTGAATATCTAATTCCAATTAAAAAGCAATTAGCTTCGTGTAAGCGACATGAAAGGATGACATACAGGCTAGTTTTCGAAGAGTTCTACGCCCCTTTTCATACCAGCAGTAGCTATTTTATACCCACAAAGTGAACACAAATGTGTATTGCCTATGTACCTCCGTGATCACAAATTGAACATGTGCCTCGCAGCTACATTACGCACTAATGTGATGGCTATATTATAAGGTTGACTTGAAACGTTTTCAATGTGAGAAACGCCGTTCGTTCTCGAATAGTCGGATTATCTAGCCGTTGCCGGTTACTACAGCGGGTCTGAAACAGATTAGCACGATCCGAAACTATATACATCTTCGTGCGTATCTATATACTTAACTTTCCATCAGTAATTTCGTTTCTGCTTTGCACCGCGGTGAGTAGAGTTAACCGCGCTGCTTTTGAAACACAACATCCTTCTGCTAGGAAAAATTCTAATTGGCGAACACAGGCAATTTGTAGAGTCATTGTTTCCCGTTAAAGTCGCGTCTGTGTACCTCGCTACTTTGAACTGGAGACAAGGATATCTGAGTCGCGCTTGCTGTAGCCATTTGGATTTCGGACATTTTAGCACTATATAGTCGTAATTTTAATCGCTTTCTTGAATCGGTAAACTATAGCCACTTTGATTTTGCCTGCCGAAAATTATTTGTCAAATCCCCTTAGGTATATACCTACAATAATAACGATACTACTAACGTTTGTTCACCCGAACGAATGGTGATGAGATGCGACGTCGCTTCTTCACGGCAAATGCACGCTCAAACAGATACTAGGTCGCAGATACCTTGAAGTCACAACAGCAAGTTCACTCAATACAAATAACACGTATATATTATTTCATCGATGAGCCTGATTTTCCTTGTGACAATCAATTTCCGCTTATTTCTTACCGATCTAGGTATAGACTCTGAGGCTTTGGCGTACGACAAGGGTAAACTGCCTTTGTGTTTGCCTGCTTTCTGATTTCTTTTTTTATATTTTTGTGGATCTGTACTATGAATCATAAACGGATCGTATTGCTTACTCCTGGTAGTCGTATCTCGAAAAGGATGATGACGCCAATGATATGGAGAGTGCGAGCGGGACCGATGATGACTGACCGACAGGCACTGCTACGACGGGGAGAATTAAAGAACAAGATGAAAAAGAAAAGGGAGGAAACCACTTCCATCAGCAGCAGTATCACCTCCTCCGTCTGCTATCCGTTGTCTGTTTTAGTCGCAAAAACCTTCATTGCTGCAGCCTGTTCGTCACCCTGCCAGTACTATCAGATCTGCACACTGTCGCTTCGTGCGTTTAGCGTCGCCTATACTTACGGCTAGTACTATTTGTCGCGCTGTCTTCGGAGTGGTTCATATATTCCGTTCTCTGTACTTCCCATTGTCCCTATTTCGCCAGCGAGCTAAACTAAGCTAGTTACAGCCACAGAGGGATAGGACAGGCGAGTCGCGCCTTGCTGCTGAGTTAGCACTATGACGTTTGTAATAGTAGAAGTAGTAACAGTAGGCGTGAAAGCATTGATGATGCCCATGACGACGGATAGCGATCGTCTTTCGTGCGTGATTCTCCGACAAAGAAGGAGAAATCGTGAGAGCGGATGCCGCAAACGGCTAAACAAACGTTATGCAGCGCCCTCTGGTGCCATACTTTATGTCAGCATTTACATTGACAACAGGCATCCATGTTACTAAATGTCTACATTATTGCGTTAGCGGCTACGACAACTACTATAGCTGCTACTGGAGCTGTCGCTGGGGGAGGTGTAGAACGCCCGCGGTGATGTTGACATGGCCGTTGCTGCCGCTGCTGCTGTTCGAGGACAGCTTGGCAAGATGAAGGCGGTGGCGGCGGCGGCGGCGTCGGCGGCGGCTGTGATGTAGGCGGTAGCTGTGATATCATCAAGTAGCCGCTTATCAATGGCGCGTTTTTTCACGGTTTTATGTTTGTCGACGACATTTCCATCGTGAAGGTACAGCCGGCTCCGGCAATAGAGGTCGTGGCAACGACAGCGTCAATTTCGCCGCCTGTCAACGACATCAACAGCGCTCTGTTGTTTGACAATTTAACAAGAGACATTGTCTCCACGGCGATATGGCCAGTATCAATGACAACATCCACCACGGCCACGTTGACCACGCACCTTTACCTTCATGGAATCGGCTCTCTGATGGAATTTCCAAAGGAACAGATGGTAGCGAGCAGTGATAGCGACATCGGCGCTTACATTCGGTTTTACACTCGGACAGTTCTACGAAGGCTACTTCTGACGCGTATTCAACGAATCCAATGCAACACTACGTTGCACGAATACACCTATATAGACACACAAAAACGTCCGTCATATGATATTGCCTGTCCCTTATTTTCCTATGTGTCTCATTTTGTCAATTCATCTGGGAGCTGATCAAAAGTTCGTTGAGCCGTTTGATTACGTAAGATATCATCAACATTGCTGCAGGTTGCCTAAAATAGTTGTTTTCTCAGAAACATCCAAAAAAAGCTCTATACTATTATTTACTACTGTTTATTAAACCCCACTTTTTCCCACTCTAATCAGAAAGGTGGACTTCTCAAATAGTGACTGAAGGTACGGTGATTTGGGTATCACCCAGTAACTAATGATGCCTCTAAAAAATCGTCATACCACATCCTCTTACGTTAATTTGCTATTAATCAGGAATAGATACATGAATATATATATAATAATATTTATACATATATATAAAGTCCGTGCTTTTTTAGGTATGGTACTCTAGCTCTACGAAGCTTTTAATGTGTGTTGCACACTGCGCTAACATTGGTCGCCTGCTGTTCAAAATGATAAACATCTATTTTCAATAAACCTAGAAACAACGTAGTGTTTACATTTACTAAATATTTGGTCTCAATTGAATGGCATGGCGAAAAATAGATTAACTAACTTTATAAAGAAGTTAATACTAACCTCAAATTACCTCAAAAAAATATATATACATATATACAGTTTTATTTTATTTGTGTCACGTTTTCTAGAAATAAAAAAGTTGAATATTTTATTAATAAGGAACTGAACTTGAGCATTTGAGTGCTTGTCTCGTAGTTGATCAGTTCTATTAGCTGCTTAGGTGTTGCATTCATTTTTCCGGCGTACTTGTTGCTTGATGGTGGACAAGTATATTAACACTACAACATTTCTCGTGACTCTGATAGTGATAAACTATTTTTTATGTTGTTTTTACCTTAAGTTTGACCAGTCCCCTGCACCTACGATCAAGCCACGTTCACAACATGAAAAGATCTCGTACTTCATTAATTTCCGTCTGTCCTTATATAAAAATTCATTTCACTCGCTCACGCTATCCGGCGGTGTGCCTATATCCAGTGGCCAATCTTACCGGATATCCTGTAGGTAGGCATACATGTACTACGCGATTAGTTCTGCACAACCCTATCCTGGCTCAAGCTTGAGCAACAGCTTCTGGGACGTGAGGAGACACCGGCGTGCGTCGCATGGAAGAGTTATCTTTCCGAAAATCCGCCTCCACCAGCGAAGCCGTGCATGATTTTCGTTCTTAACTTGGATGCCGGCCGACCTTGCTCTTGAACTGACCGCGACTCTGGCGGCTATTTTGCCACCAAGAAAACCCGGACTTAACGAAAACCGCTCATTGATTGACGTCGCTACTTCCGGAGCATGAATCCGGAGGCACGTCCGCAATTGAGGCATTTGTCACAGGAGCAAATTCGAGCGACGAGCGTGATACACAGTCGTCAGTCTGCTCGGTCTATTGCGGAAGGACCGGCCAAACACCACGCGGTCTAGAATAATACAGCGTAGCTTCTCGTAGCAAGAATCATATATGGTGATCACCAAAACCCAATGCGGGCTCCTCAGCTTTGCGTTACGCACAACTCAGGACTGACACCGTAACCTCGCCTTATTTTGCCTTTTTGAATGAGGAATGTCGCTCCTTTAGCGACTTTAAAAGTATCAACTGGCTTTTATTAGTTGTCAGTGGATGAGAACGACTTAGCACGCACTGAGTCATCGCGCCTGGTTTATTGTTCACATCACAGATCTAACGTGTTTTGGCTGGCGATTGGCCGCACCTTATACCCGTCGTGCAGCATGTTACGCCAGCCGTCCCGGATAAACGCACAAAATCGTGTGAGCTGCCGGAGCGAAATCTGCAAACGTAATCGGCTTCGTTCTTTTAAATTGCACAGGAAGGTCACATAGTGGTATGTGAATTTGGCTCATCCCAGAGAGCGCGCTTGACCTCCTCCCTTTTTTTACCTACTGGAAAAACTCTTTCGGCATGTCGATCCTATCTCGGAAAAAATGCTTGTTAAATTTCTGTCTAGGAACTCTCCAACGGTCCATCATCCTATGGCTAGGCCACGAAGATACGGCCTCCTTGACGAGGACACGTTGTATCATTTGTTTTGATGAACATTGTCAGCCTGTAGTTAAGTGCGTTATCTCTTCCAACTATATATATTTGAAAATAAAAAAAAGTACTACTATGTACAACATACAGGCTAAGCTGGACGATGGTGCTCCGTGGATAACTCATTTGATGGAGGATGCTCATGGCAATTTTGACATGACGGTAGCTCCATTTGAGAGAGTTTAGTGGTTTATGAAACGTCTGTGTTAGTTGTTAGTTTCAACTATTAGTCTAGATGGCGCAAACTTGCTTTTCTTTTATAACAAGATCCATACTGTGTCACATGGTGAATTGCACCTTTATATTTTTGGTTAGCAGCTTCTAAAAGTTGCACCCTGAATATCCGTGTAATTATAATTTATAAAGATCTCCGCCCCGATATTGCCGTAGGTGCTTGCGGATCATCCGTAACATAGATTCTGCCTCAGACCTCTGAAAATTTCAGAGTTACTGATTATTGCTCTCAGAGGATTGTTTTTGGCGCTTAATATGATGGCGTGTTGCTATGACAGGCTACATAAAGGACAAATTCTATAATGGCATCTGCATCATTTGCACCAATTTAATATGGCTGGGTATGAGCAACTAATCCTCAGAGGTTTATTGCTCTTTGTCGATAAAGAGGACTCATTCCAGAAGGTGGGTGGAAGCAGCTAGACGACTGCAGCATCAATGTAATTCGTATTCGGAAAGGCGGAAAGCACTTAGACGAAAGCTGAGATAACTAAAATCTGGCGTAGTCTTTCTTTTATCAGTGGAAATCGATTAGAAAAAATACCACCACATTTGAAATAAACCTTACAAGAATGACAAACAAACCATTTCTAGGGCAGCAAAAAACATCGGACTTCAAAAACTATATCAAATATTTACAATGAAATCTCGCGGACCTTCGAATCTGCAAATGACGGGAGCCTAAGAGTTAGCGGAAGTTGAGAACTTTTAATTTGATTCCGCATTATGAAAGAACACTTTATCGATAAGTGCCGCAATTTCCTACTTTATCGGGAAAACTGACTTTGGTGTTCTACCCAGACCAACGTTTGAATATTTAGATTTATTTGAATTTAACCACATTCGTTGTATGTGTATCATTCCCTTCCAAACGTATTACTTCAAACTCTTGCCAATTATCAAACTTAATCCAGCTCATAAAGTAACAATTTTCCCAGGATTTTGATAAGTTTTTGCTTTTTGCCTCAGTCTGTATACTTACATATGATCTACTGTGTTTCTCATCCTGCGGCCTGCTGTCTAATAATCATTTCATGTCATGATAATACCTGTAGGCGATAGTATATCACAAGTTTTTTTTTTTGCAGAAGATACTGCTCACCGCGTTCTACAAATCGATTTCGCTTAGTCCTTTTTTATTTGAATGATTCATTTTTCGCAGTGTTCTGATGCCATGGTAAGAGTCTGTTGCTAGTAGAGGGCAAACTGTTTCCAAGACGACAATAGTACAGTACAGCCTGTCGCATATCATGAAGCCTAAATGCAGCCGACTTACCACGCAGCCCTCAGGCGTATATAACAAATCTAAAACCTGCATTAACCGAGATTAATAATTCAAAACGAATTATATATAACTAGCACGTTTAAAACTTATGAATCGTGCAATATTTCGTGCATAACAAGTATACAAATAAAAAAAGAACAGGTTACGGTAACAAATGACTTATGTTGTCCAAAAGAATTTCGTCTCTTGTTATATTTACAGTTCTTTTTTTAATTAAGCGTTTTCAAGAAATTGGTATTCATGGTAAAACAGTGCACAGTTGACATTGCTCCTTGCCATAACGATGGCAAAACGGCCCCCTCTCCTTTCTTATATTGTGAAGGACAGATTTTGGTAGAGTTGAACGTTTAAAAATGATAGGTCCTAATAATAATAAATAGAATCGGTGTAGAAGCATTATTGTTAGCAATCTGGTTAGAAGGGATCCGGTAAAGTCAAAAAGTTTGAGTCTTGTATGTCCAGGAATAGTCTGTGATAACTCGTCCACGATACAAGCAATACAGAACTGATTAACATTAGAGGTTTATGTGGTCCGGCGTCTTACAATACATAATGCCAATGAAACATAAGCAGGCAATACGTTTGCGGTCATACACAGCGGCTCATCTAGAGTTACTGGTATTACGGAACCTTGTGCGCATATCGCGCGTTTAGTTCTGCCATAACGTTTGACACTATCATTCGTAAGTATATAATCTACGTCCATGAGGGTTCCAAATTCGTCGTAGCTAGCCTTCCCAAAGCGAAATCTGGAAGAGTAACGCAAAGTAAGGCTAGGGATCGTATAATTCCAGTTGTGCTGGCATGTAGGTTTTGTCCTACTCCAGTTAGCGCGTCACTTTGCGCAGTAGTTTTCGATCATCGAACCAATAAATTCTATCAATTTGCAACATTATACAACTGAGTATGCCAATTTTCTTATAATAGAATGCTAGCGAGTTCGCTAGAAAGGATTTTTTTCAAGAACCACGGTGCCGCCCTGATTTGATGTCCTAATGATTATGTGCATGGTTGACGTAGGCCTTATTTCTGCTAGCATGCAATATGCACAGCTTCAGCTGCCTATCGCCAGGTGACAGATTCGACGATAGCCTACCCGAATGGACAACTTAGAATCCTGAAGAGTTTCGACACCTCGAGACTTGAAAAAATGGTCAAGTTAAATCTAAAAGGTTCCAATTCCCAAGTTTACAATACACTGTAGCAGAAGTCCTGCAGATAACTTGTAGGTAGTTCCGATAGTAATGTCTGGGCTTTTCCTCTGTTTAACGGTGCTTTATATACTTTTTTATCGATTGCGATTGGCTTCAATGAGGCTAATTGGTGCGTCAGATCTTTTTAAAAACTCTTCTTTTCCTTTTTGAAACCGATCCAAGTCCTCTTAATGGCAAAATGCACCAATGTTAAACCTAGTGCGTTCCGTCGTTAATCCTGTAAAAAGAACTATTCCAAATCCATATATCTACCAAGTATTCTTCAGGCCTAAATAAGAGTAAACCTGTCATAGCTGTTACATGCATATATGCTAATATGGAAATTAGACCGTAGCACTCGATACATGAGAAACACTGAGAATTCTCTTAAGCGCTTCTAAAGTGCTTACTTATTTAAAACTCAACTTAGATTAAACAAATCGGTACTTCTAGAAACTACTCGACATTTCTTTAACCCCTAAAATGCTTGTTGGTCTGTAAAAATTTAATCTTCTAAGCTTGTCGGTGCTGCTGATGCGTTACTTCGAAATACGTGCGAATAGATAATTCAAGCTTTCTATTAATGAGTCGAACTTTTCGAAAGCTAGCTCTGTTTAGTTACCAATGATCTACATGCAACATTACGGAAGGTTTAACATATGCAAGGAAACAACTCGCATTACAATTTAGATATTATCCTCTAACTCAGTGTACAAAAAGTATCTTTAGATATGACATTGTAGGAGTACTAAAGCTGAAAATATCGCATAGGCGTTCAAGTATACGCCCAAATTTTTTCGTAATACAAATAAGGACAAATGTAGGCTTCTAGAATAGAAAAGACAGAATTTTTTAGTACCCGTAGTAGTTTCTCCTGATCAGTTCACTGATGTGCCAAGTAATAACCTACTGTGACTTTACACAAATGACAGCTTTAGCAGGCATCGGTGTCCCTGATCTATTATGTGTGTGAAACGATGATAGTTGATCTAAAGTGCTTGGTGTACTGGAAACTGCTATAAAATTAGGATTCAGGACTTCCAAATTGCTAAGTTATACATCTTCGAACCCCTAGTGTGCGGAAGCGCTGCCTGAATTTAAAGAGTTACGTGGGTCGGGTTGAGGCGGTAGTGGGGCAGGTCTTGTCATGTGACACTGCCGGCTATGGCTGCTGGGTCGACGCCTATTGTTGCTCATGTAGCGTTTTGAGCGCCATTAATGAACTAGCGCACATTGTAGAACAGGAATTCTGACGCCGCGCCAATGCGCTACTGGGTATTGATGTGGCTAAGTACACATTCCACCTATGACCAGAAAGCGTACACTTTATTACATTTCTTCCTGCGAGCAATACGCCTATTGTCGGTTCATTTTGTTGTCTTCAAACCTGTTCCACATGCAATTCTTCGCCGTCAGGAAAAAGTTCTTCTCCAGGGAAAATGAGAAATATTACGGACAATAAGTCACAACGTTGATGTCTATGTGAACATATATCATAACGACCACTGTCACTTTATTTAACATTCTATTATTAAGCGTAGCTAGACGGTATCGATACATTTACCTAAGGTATTTTTCTTCCAACAATGAACCCCACCTTTCCGGAGAATGCTAATATACTGAGATTTTTCAACACAATCTGCCTCTGGTTTTTGCGCACTCTAGTAAAATGCGACATTTAAATGATGCGTACGATTTTCAATGGAGAGAGATGTGTCGGTCGGGTTTTTAAGTGTTCCTTTTGGAGACAATTTCCCACACTAAAACTGTTTGTCCAGCGTATCCAGTCTTTACTCCCTTTTTGTTGTTACACTTTTCTAGGCGGTAGCAGGCCGGAGTGTTGCATCTTATATAGCAACTCAATCAGTGAATATATAGGTGTGTATGGTAACGACGCGAAATCGGTGTAGCATAGACGTAAGATGCGCTGTTCTAGATATGTGGTTACTACATCATAGCCATGCGCTCAAAGTAGTACAAAGTATACTTGGTAAAACTTCGATTTCGCTGTATAGCTATGTAAGAACCGTGAGAATAACTGTTGTATGTTTCGAGATAACGACCACTGAGCGACATAACGAACATAAACATGAGCCGTTAGTGTTTCGCTTCGTTTAGAATTTTTACCAAAACATTCAGACTCACCGCATAGCGCCCAACGTGCAAGGCGTTTAAACACGTGCAGAAGACCGCTTTGCTTCCAGCGGCTGCTCACGATAAGAGCATATGTCACAAAGTAGTTCATAAGCTGCGAAGGGATTATTTGTAATACTCAGCCGTCGACGAAATATCGCGAATTGGATATCGCTGCTTGAACAATAAAATCTGAGATCATCTGCTCAAGCGAAGTGATCATCAGTGACGCTGAACTATTTAGAAAACAATTGTTTTCATTTACTAAAATTGTTCTTGTGTAGCAGTAATCAAGAACTAGAGATAATATCCGGCTGCAGATCTTCCCGTTTATCTTAGAGGACCCTGAAACTGATCTAAAGAATACTGCGAAGGATGCCGCAAAAACTACCTTATGCCGGATATTGATATTTACGTCGTTCGGCACATCGCAGGGTTTGGTCCCTCGCTGTTAAGTCACAAGAATTTGTCCATGATTTCTCGTAGACGAAAATTACGGAAATCCATTTCAGCTTTGACAATGAGCTTGTCGATTCATTTAGCCACTGCCATTTGGTCGATAAGAATAACTTCAAGGAGAAACTACTGCGACATAGTCGACCGTCCAGACTGGGCGAAACAGAGTAAATCTTTGAGTAACGAACATAGCCCCTGAAAGTACTCCAAATTTCGAGTGTTTGCCCGGACTATCCTTTACCCACCACAGTAAGCATCTATATTGATTACGCTATCTTAGAGCAAATACATGAGAAGACCCTTGTATGGTTAAACGTGACTCACGCTATCGATACGCCGATTTACGACAACTATGGGAATAAATTGAAACCGGTTTAGCAATGTACCGTATGTTTATATTCTAAAGTTGTCGATTCAAGTGGGAAATGCTTAAATGAAACTTACCTTTACAAAACCGCGAATATTCCAACTGCTTTCAACTACTATTCGTAGAAATGAAAACGTCATTTTTATTATTCATTATATTTATCATTATTTGACAAAACCTCACAGTGTAAACATAACCAGATGATTTGGGTTTATATTAAAAATTTGAAAACTGGTCCTTTTTGTGACATTGATTACAAAAATTGAAATAATACTTCGAAACTGTTGATGAATCCTTAAAAAACGCTTTCTCTCTGTTCTGAACAAAATCACCCTCTGTCAACCTATCACGGTAAGTAAAGAACAACAAAAAAAAAAAGGGGTATGAGAAGACACTGACTGTTCCGGCACCAGCATCGCGCATCGTATATGCCAAGTTCTTCTGTAACTAATTACACTTCCAACTGCTAGCAATAATTCATATAAGCGGTTGCCTGTCTTAACAAAATCAAATGTCGAACCTAACTACATTGAAGGCCCTTTTGCCTAACTAGATTGAGCTAGTAGTAAGCGAGTAACTGATATTTATAAAATATTCCAAAAGTAACACTACCACATTTACCGGAAGCTAGCACAAGCCAAAAGAAATGGTGTCGATTTTCTCAATAAAAATTGATTAAATAAAACGGTTATATTTTTAGGTTCTTAAGAAAAACGGAGCTTAGGATGTTCACCGTTTCTCGTTTGCTATATATTATCCGATAATTTTTTTTTACCAAACGCACAATCCGTTTAGTATCTATTTGGCACATCTTTAAATAGATCGAGAAACTATTCACTTACGTAGCAGTAGATGCTTTATGTTTCTACATACGTGAACTGCGCGACGCTCCGGCGGCAACCTTCTTAAGGATCTTGAACCAATTCAAGATAACTATCAAATGGTCTTGCGTTAGGTACACAGTATATTGATACCGTCTACGTTACAGTATCGCACCGTACAAACGTTTTCATCCTAAAATTATGTACTTAATGAGCAAATATATTAAGTTTCGTGGTTTCAAACGACCAAAAAAAACGCTAACATTCAAAAGCCGTGCATACACTGAGTACCCGTAAATACGGAGTTAACATATAT
>NW_019213331.1:0-202674 GCF_002532875.2 Varroa jacobsoni | reverse complement strand
CTCCAATTGTTATATGGGCTTACTTTCCATATAACATTGTGATAGTGAATATTATATCGTTATATTTGGCGACGCTATACCGTAGTTTTCCCGTCATCGCTGCATTATCTATTCAGGAAATCTTCAGAAGATAACAAACGCGGTTCAGGCCATCGGGAAGTAAACAGGAAAAGGGCTCGATCCCCCGGCGCTATGTAGCTTGCCTCTCCGAAGGTGAGTGTACGATATGATAATCCGTCTGTCAGTTAAACGGGGTATATAAAGACACGCTGCCATCTTGCACCAGTGCACTGAGTGAATTTGTAGCTAAAATACAGAAAATGTCCGTTAGACTTGCACTTACATTTGTAGCCTGCCGTTTGGCTATTATGCAAATGGGAGCAGTGCGTATTGACAGTATCCCTAAAGTTGTTCCGTATGATGAAGCTAGTATCGGCTACGCAGGTGATGGCGACCAAAGAAAAAATTATACTAACCATCATCTGTTCGTGGCGAGAATAGAAAGTGAGCATCAAAAAGAGGGTCTAGAACACCTGAAAGAGCAATTCTCTTCGTTAGATTTTTGGAACCCAGTGTTTGTGATGAGAAACGTGTCCATTCGTGTGCCACCGGAGTTTACTGACCCAGTGAAGGAAATTTTGAAAAAACATAAAGTGGCGTATACCGTCGCATCCAAAAATCTTCAAGCGTGGATAGATCACGAGAAAATCGAAAACCCTCAACAAAATCTGTTTCTTTTAGGAAGTGACCCTTCCCGATTTAATCTAAATCAGTACCATTCGTACGATGAAATTTCAGCCTATATTGATGCCATAGCTAACAGATACTCGGACGTCGCGCAGGTCAGTAACATCGGATCCACGTACGAGGGGCGACAGATTAAAGGTGAATAAAATAAATATAGATGATATATGCATCGTACATTGTATCGTTATTATCAACATTCGTTTCGTAAAAGAAGTTGCAGTATTTTTCTCAGACAAACGAAAATTAAAGTATAGGCTGCACTTTTTTTTCTAACAGGTCTGAAGATCAGTTCTGGGGGGAAGGACAAGCCTGTGATCTGGATTGATTCCGGAATACATGCACGTGAGTGGATATCACCGGCTACAAGCCTCTACATAATTAACAAACTCGTAACTGGTGCAAAATCAGACCCCACAGCTCGTGCTTTGGTTTCTTTATATGATTTTCATATCTATCCGTTACTAAATGCAGACGGTTATGCGAGAACATGGAGCGGTGATAGGATGTGGCGGAAGAATCGCGTACGCTTTCAGGGATACAGCTGCCAGGGCGTAGACCCAAACCGTAATTTCGGTTACGATTTTGCTGGTACTGGTAGCAATGGCGACGTCTGCTCGGACTCCTATCGTGGACCACAAGCCTTCTCCGAACTTGAGTCACAAGCCATTAGAAATGGAATTCAATCCCTAGATAAACAGGTCAAGATGTTCTTTACGTTGCACTCGTACGGTCAGCTAATAATGCTTCCATACGGTAGTGGGCCTCGCATCCAATCACGTTTCTACAACGATCAACTTCAGATAGCCCGAGCAGGGCAAAGAGCGATCAGCGCCTTTTCTGGTGTGCATTACGAAGTTGGCACCATTCAACAGTTATTCTTGGCTGCCGCGGGAGGGGCCGCCGATTGGGCTCATGAAAGCGGTGGTATAAAGTATGCATATGCAATCGAACTTCGGGATAAAGGACGATTCGGTTTCATGCTGCCCGCTAGTCAGATCGCACTAACAAGTGAGGAGTGCTACAGCGCTGTAATCGCTATGGTTGACGAGATGGCTCGCAAGGAAACTGGTCGGCCCGTGCTACCTGCAGGTCAGATGGCAAAAGGAAATGGTCAGGGAGGTGCCAACCAAATCCCCCAAACACTTACTACACTAAAATGGCCGCCTCAGTGGAGCTAAGTAAATATGAAATTGTATTTATTTTAAAACAAATTCCTGTCGCACTATTGACGACTCGAAGTAGTCCACAGAGGTTTGTTATTTATTGTCGACATAAACAACATTTTTACAAAAACGAAACAGAGCTAGAATATATATATATACCTAAAATTTACAGTCCCAAGACTATTACGCGCGATTCACCGTAGATGTTGTAAATTATTTAAAAGTTCAACCAAGATTATCAGCTACAATATATGGCATTGTGGTTTGTTAACGTCGACGCAAAACAAAAAGGCATATACCTGCGCGAAGCGCTTGCACAAACGTTATGCCATCCTTACTTGGTAGGTTAGTAGGGCCCATAGAACGCAGTATGAATACAGAACAACATGTTAAGACACGTAAATAATAATCAAGCCAACTTTGGGCGAGTTCTATTACTATTCCGTCTTTTTTTTTTTTTTTTTTTTTTTTAATTAGATTAGCATATAAGTAAACGCTGCTTTTTAAGTGCTTTTGTCCTACCACCGCCCCATTACGTGTTCACTTTTTTTATACCATTCGAAAGTGGTGACTCCTTTCTTTCATCGTTTAATAAAATTACGGAATTTTACATTAGTTCAGGCATTAAAATGAAGTGAAAAGTGCATTTCCTTATCCTTTTGTCGTGGTGTATGTACAGCGAGGAGTTTTTAAATGAGACTGAGGGTTTGCTCCAGGGCTCAAACATGAGACTTATGTTAGATCGAATTTTCATCCCAAAAAATCGATGGCAAAAATGTGAGAGTTATAAAGTTAACGTATCCACCATATGATCCACAATTACACTTCATTGGCGTATAAAATTAGTAAATGTACATTTGACACTGTAGAAGTCATCAAAACCTGCCTGAACGATTTTCTTTACCACCGGACATAAATTTCTAATAAGAAGGACAAAAAATGGGCGCTGAGTGTAACGGCAAGTAAATAATAGATTAATTTCTTGCTAGGATTGGAATAAAACGTTAGGCTTTTGTTATGTAAAAGAGCATCTTTACTTATTTACCAACCTATCGTATAATTCTACAATGTATTTGAATTATTTTATTTTCTAAGTCAACGAAAAGTTTAGAATCTCACTATGATTTTTCCGACAAATCTTTTTTTATCGTGTTTGGCTGTGACCTTTATTTAGTTCTCGACCAATTTATTTACTCCTTCTCGTCAAAAGTCTTCGGTTGAAAAGCTCGTCTAGCCGGTCTTTGAGACCCTCTTCGTTGCCCATTCGTCAATGGTCGGATAAGAATGTAATCGGTCGGCACCAAGTCCGTCGAATATGATGGCTGCGAAAGATCGTCGTTTGTAGAGTAGCTTAAAGGACCTCTACTATGTGTAACTTGGTGTTGCCATAGACACGAATGACTTTGTCTACCCTGTCGGATTTACGCTGGTAAATACTTCAGTGTGGCTAAGTCATAAACAGATCCTTCTTGACCGTCTCTTTTTTCTTAAGCAGTTCTCTGTGTATAAGGCCCTCTTAGTCCTATTAAATGTCAACCGTAACCTTTGTGGTGTGAAAATCTTGCTTAACTCTAAGCTAATTCGTATCACCCGGAGCTGCCCACCCTCTTCCCTGTTTCATATGTACACTTTTTGTCACCCGTAACAATTGTGTGGAGTAGCCTGTCATTATAATTACGCACTGCCCATCAGGAGCATCTATTTATGAAGCCTGAGCTCTAGCTAGAACTTAACTCGGTGCTCAATGAAAGCACAACATTCTCGGGTGATATGTATATGTAAAAGCAAATACGTACTAGAAAAATAACGTAGAAACGGAACATTTGAACGAAACCGCTATTACATAATATAGGTACGAATTTGCGAAAACAGTTTTGCTGAACGTAACACTCGTAACTTAGTAGTCGGTGCTATAGGCATGAATATATGAAGCTGAGCAGTAAGTACGAAAGAGGCAACTAGTAGTTCTAATTGTATATATCTGAAGGCAAGTGTTAATTTGCCAGAATGTCAGTGGACACCCACACACAAGGCATTACATTATACAAAAGGGAGCGTTGCTCATTGCGGAGATACCGGCACTGTGGGGTTTCGTCCTTAGAAAAAATTCTAAAGGCAATTGTAGAATAGTAAATCCTGGAGAAAATCAAATGTCGATAGGGTAATGTTAAGATAGACTAAGCAATACATTACGCCACATAAAACCCCAAAATACAGCTTCCCTCCCTCTGGCAACATAAATCAGGATAACTTTAAGAAGCTACATTTGTGTAGAGACTTATAAATAGGCCTCTTCCTTATTATCGAACCCCATTTTAAATACGGATCGTAGAGACTGTGCGTATGCAAGTTTGATGGAGAACGTTTGTAGGGCGTGAGACAAATGGGCAAATGCTTCTAGTTCAAACATCTATTTAGGTCGAGAAGTTTATAAAACCTATTCGTTTTGAAGTTTGGGCATTTACGATGTGGCAGATTAACGTAAATTTCGCGGTGCTGTATAGTTTTGGATCATATTAGAAGTTTGTGCCATATTTTCTAAACATTTCCGACGACATGAAATTTTTCGAGTTTGTCCTCCGTGCCATCTCATGTGTTGGCTAAGGCACGCTGAACTGACAGTTTCGAAAGTTATTTACACTAACTTATTTAGTTAATATTAGCTTGCGTATAATTCGTAGTTGCGTCGTATCGACTTCGTGCTCCTTGAAAATGGTCATTATTGAGCCGTAGTTGTTCTAAGTCTCCTAGGAACTGTCAACAAATAGCAAGAATAAAAAAATACCGCATGATAAGTACTGCTACACGAAATATCTGATTCCTCTACATAGTAGAATCTATCCCTGAAGAAAAATTTCTTCACGCTATTTCTTAGCGTCGCTGCGATGACAACACGAATACTTAACTAGAAAACATGTCTTCTTGATTTAATCATATATGTTTTATATGTCGTATATACACCACTTGCAAATACAATGACAGGCCTATTAGCACCGTTTCTTTGGTGCACGATATGGAAGGGACAAAAAACTGGAAACGTGCCTTTAGGAACTTTAGATTCGATTTGTTACAAACTAACTGTATGGATGAGTGTTCTTCTTTTAAGAGTAGTAAAATACCGGCAGACATCTTAATTTTTCTAATTGAAGTAGAACGAAGAGTACAGCAAATCTTTATGAGACACGTCAGATCGGAGGCTTGCTTGCGCAGAATGGGACGTTTTCTTAAAATTAGACATTCACCAACAATTCATTCCAAAACAAAGCGCTAGTCAAGAAATTTAATTGATCTGGTGGTTACTGAGAGACGGTGCGAAACAATGAACTAGTGATATGCGATCAGCCGGCCTGCGCCGGTGAGATAGGTCCAACGACACCATACTGAAAAAATACGATTGAATTGAAAAAAGAGTTTAGTGAACTCAAATAATTACCATAGTGCTAAGTATTGGCTCTAAGCGATTACTTTTTTTGGCTAAGTCCCTTAAACGATGGATGCAAAGTAAAAAGCCAGTATGGCAAAGGCCTATTCTTCCTGTGACCTTAAGAAGTAGCGAGAATAATGTCGACCAGAAAACCGCTGTTACAGAACGCAGCAGACGCTCATCCTCCTATCTGTTTACTCTTCCTTAGTTACTGATCTTTATCACTCGCAGTTATGATGCGAGTCGACACTTCGAGACATATATCTGGCTTATTTTCTACATTTTTTGTGGTACTGTACATTATAGTTTATGATTAGATGACCTCATTAGAATTCGTCGATCTAATTACAGATGCCAACCGTAAAAAACGGGGCTAGTTTTCATCTGCGAGCGTTCTAGCCCTTTTATTGGTTCCAAATAAAATTTTTGACTAATCAATCGTTGACTAATTTTATACTCAAACACCTAAGTGGTAAAGAGTAGGTAATAATACCTATATTCGCTATAGAATTGCCCTGCACCATACTCATTTTGAGAATGTACTGAACATCTCGTACAGATGAAAATTGTATCAATTGAATAAATTTCACCGTCGAAAGCTTTGGCAGCTAACGAAGCCTCAGCATCCCCAAGTAAATTCTTCATAAGGATATTAATGGCGAGGTAGAGTTTAGAAATTTGTTTGTGTGTATGAAGTTGATTTTTTCGTTAGTGACTATTTACTTCGCAATTTAGTTATTGTGATTTAAGCAAGCTCTTGTATGACCGAAAGTCAGTGTACGCAGGTCTAACGTGATTTAACAAGCATCGTCAATGGAAGTTTTTGGCCCACTTTCGTTTGCGATAGAAAGGCCACACAAAGTTCCACAGATGCCTACGTGCGACTTTTTTGTTATTATTTTTAAACTTGTTATGATATTCACTTAACTGAAAACATGTTAATTATTAAGCTCTTTCGCGTAGCCCTTCAGTGGATATTTACCGTTTAAGAACTACAGGCAGTGTCCTATGGGATCCTTCCTGTAGACGTTTATATTTAATCCTAAGATGCGAATTGCCTCAACATAAATAGACTGAAAACGCGATACTGTAGGCACTCTAATGCTAAGCAGGTACGCGAAATAGAAGTAAACAGATCACTTTTAGCCACAGTGGGGAAACTTCGCTTCATGACGCTTCTTGCAGGTCTGAAGTTTTACTTTTGATAATGGTATATTTGGTACGAAAATTGAAAGACTCGAAATAATGAGACGATCTGTTTTGTGCTTTCGCTTAGACGGCGGATCATTTTAGCGGTGCCCGAACGAGCATCATCATCATCATCTTCAACATTTGCATCGGAACAATGCAGCCAATAATTAATTAAGTTATCGCCACTATCGTGCATCGTCTGCCGAAACACGGAATAGGTTTCCATGCGCGTACATGATCGTCGCCATTAATTGTTACATAGAAGTTGCAATAATGTGTGCCCAATACTTCGCGTCTGGTTGGACACTGCATGTCCATTGAAGACATCTTACAATACCTGTGTTCCCCTGGGGTGATTCTATAGCATTTCATTGTCGAGGTTTCTATTAACAGCGGCCCTATTCAAATAGTATCTACCGATTTATATTGTATTTAAATGTCGTCGTCGTCCTCTTCCTTGCTTGCGGATGACCACTTGTTGAATTCGGCGGGAGCCCACTTTGCTTTTATCTCAATTCATCGAATCAATTATCGGGCTTTCTTGTGGTTCCTATTCAGGAATCACACTGCACCCAGTGTCTGCACTCTCTCCTATCGGACAGTACCTAATTGATCGTTGCAGATCTGCATGCTTGCAATAACAGAAACATATAGGCTAATACTACACAACAGCCGAACAGATACGCTTTGATTTGTTAGACCGATGGAATAATTTCGATTTTTTCTAATTGGTTATATCGATGGTCAGAGATCGGTCTTTCTAATAGGCCAATCATTTCGTCCAAGTTAGCACACTCTGGTATGCCTCTATCTTTTAAGCAACCGATATGATAAATCTAAACCACCATAGCATATTATTGCCGCCTTTTCATATAGTGCATCCTAGGCTATCCGTGCAAATATAGATAGGGTCAAGATTCCTAGGACAATAAACCGCAGTAGGCACTGCCGAAGCAATAATATTTTCGTCGTGATTTAAAAGCATTTGTAAAACAATAAAGATATCAAATGTATCCGAGTGTAAGCATTTATTTGAAAAGGACAATATGAAATGAGGATGAGGACTGAAGAAGACAACAGGCCAGATGCTCTAGTGAACTAAATAACTGCTAGAAAATTCGTCTGAAATATTCTTTTGCGTATTGTGTATGCAAAATATCAGATTAGCGAAATTGTACCAGTGAACATCTTTATAACGCCTCAATTACCTATCTGTATTATTTATCTAATTTAATTATATATAATATTTAATTATGTATGTCCAAATAGAGCCGTTAAGAAAAAGTATAGCTGCATTGTTGGCTTCCTTTCTTTTTAGACGTTCCAGACCCATCTACCAGTCACAAAACGAGTACTTAGTTCGCGCAAGACGACCCACCATGCCCGCCTATTCAGTGCTTTTGGAAGCCGTCCAAAAGAACCTCGCAAAGAAAAGCACGTATGTTTGTCTATAATGAGTTCGTTAACTTTCCGACTTACTTCGGCTCGGAATCACGAATGCGAGTACGCGAAAAATTATGCCGTGTTTCCTCAAATCTGGATGCTACTGGCCAACGTTAAGAGAACAGGCGACGGCGTGGCACGACATGAGCCTCCCCTATAGACAAATGGTTTCGCCCTCAACGCCAACCTCGGTCCTCAATCGTTCACCTTTCTATTGGCCAACCTTCCGTAACGGATAAAAGGTAGACGACTGTTCCTGAAAATCATAATATGTACACAACCTCGTTATATACAACAGCAGTCATTTCTACGCCTTAGCTACCCCCATGACCTACCTATCTTACATAGGGTGGGACACGGGGGATAGAAGCCTTGAAATTCCGATGGAGAAGAAAACTGGCCGGATTGCACGCACTGCGGTCCAGTGGGCGAAGCCGTGAGTTTACGCATCCGGACGTCCTGTGAACAAAATTTTTTGGAGCGCATATGAAAGAAAAAGTCCATAATATGGGTCGCGGTTGCAAGCCGGCATTAGCAACATTTAAACGATGATATCTGGCACTAACTAGTACACGAACTTCAATTATTGGAATGCCTTTTTCCGGACATGAAATGGAGCACCTCAAAGAGGCGTGAAATTTCTGCGAAAATTTGTCCGATTTTACAATGTTGTTACGACGAATGCACAAATGCTGCCTGGACATACAAGAAAATTATGGTCAAGATGCACTATTGGGAAAAAAACAGGCCAACGATAGTCCTGATCTTTATTCATGAAATTCCGTTATAAATGATGCTTCTCGTTACATTACAGAAATAGTTGACGAATTATTGTGGAAGTTAGGCGTTATCGACACCGACTACTCATGCTACCGCCAAATTGTAAGCCCTTTGAATAGAGCTGGCTACAAAGTAAGTTGACGTTTGTCTGCCGCACAAGTTGACGCAAACGAAGTTATCCTATTGTGTTTCCACCTGCGAAACCCTATAGAAACGCTATGAAATCAAACCATTTTCAAAGCGGTTGGTCACAGGTGATATAAAGTGTGTCTTGCTGACAATAATGTGCAAATAAAAAAAAAAAGCTGAAAAAATATACTCGGCAATTTGCTGGAAAGTCCAGACAGACCTCAAAGAAATGATGTTATATATTTGGGCGGGATTAGGAGTGAATAGTGATGTATGACAAATACGCTCTCGTCTGGCGAAACAACTGATTCGGAGATCGACTGTCAACAACTCTAGACCAGAACATTGAAAACAATCGACCGAAACCAACGAACAGAATAGGTACCACCTTCTACCATGACAACGTAAAACCACATACACATTTCTAGCTACTCGACCAAAATTTAGGGAAGCTAAATGAGAAATCTTAATACTTACCCTGTATAGCTGTGTACCCGAATCTTGCACCAAGATCACAATCATCATCTGTTTCTTTGCAGAATTCTCTTGGTATAATTTCAACGAAAATACGCACAAATCACTTGGCACCAATTTTCGCCCAACAATCACAGAAGTTCTACGGAAATGAGATTATGGTTTTATCAGAAAAATGACAGAACGTCATCGATCAACATAACGCATATTTACTTTGATTATATTATTGTGTAACACAGAAATATTTGCAACGACCCCTGGCTGAAAAACGGTAGATACTTGGTGGATGTACAAGTGGTCATATCGTTAAATCTGTACTTAAAAACTCTACTAAACACTATACGAACACGGTTCGAACCTCGCTAGACTACATACCACGAGGAACATGAATTTGAATAACTCGCTATGGCCGAAGCATTAAATCAGGATTGTCAGATGTCGCCGAGATTTTGCCGTAAAGTAAATTTAAAAAAGTAACTGACAAGTTATGTTGAATGATTCAACGTTTAGTATCGGAACTTTTGAAAAACGACTCAAAATAGCAGAATTATTGCGTACAGACGGACTCGTCCTGGTTGCACACAGCAAACAGGGCGTAGAAATTTCACTCGGTACCACAGAACAAAAAATATACAGATTTTAGCTGATATTGAGTTCGTTGAAAAATGTAGCGGTGGTCCCTTTAGGGGAATAGGGAATAAACCCTGCAGATACAATAAGACACTAGAGTATAATAACTCATATAAATGTTTATAAATCACGCTAGATCAAGCTGGAGAAATACATAAGAAAGCTTTGATCTTACGACAAAAACTTTATTAGGTGTAGAGTGGCTCAACGTATAGCACAACACGTGATACTATAAAGCAGGAAACCTGGATAAGCGGTTATTCCAAGGTGAGAAAAAAGGCAAAGAATCTGTTAGTTTAATATTTGAAAAGCCAAGCGCTAACCGTCTAGTTTCCACCATGGGACGTACAACATGTTATAGAGTGTAGAGTGTAGAGACAGCTGCCTTGAGGAATTGTTAACAGATTAGAAGATCTAGTATCCTGTGTTAGTCACGCCTATCACTGTATGTTTATCGCGATTAATATGACCATTTGAGCGTACCTGTTAAGAAGCACTTAAATCGAGCTACCTCACGTCCGAAAGAAGGCCCGACTTCTTTGCCGGATATAAGGAAACGTATATAGTACCAGGGTTTTTTTGTCGTAAATCTGCTTCCGTTCAAAAGGATTTATTTGAGTCCGCCGCACTGCCGGGGTGTTATATAGGCACAACTGTGTTAACTAAGTAAGTTTTTTTTTATAGGATACAACTGGTGTATTTTAGTGGTGGCCAGATTTTGCATTTTCCAATACTCACCCTATCCTCATACGGTCTCGCTGATGTTTCGAACCTTATATTTTTTCCTTCTACCTCACTCAAATGATTCTTATTAACAAGAGGCATTGGCAAAAGAGGCAAAAGAAGCTGTGCATAAATAAAGCTAATGAATCGCTTCAAACTCTTTATTCCCCATTCCAAAACAGTTCCTGACAAGTTTTTCTGCTCTTTTTCCTTGTAAGAATAGCTATAGATCTGAATTGAAGTGAATATGTTTGAGCTCACAGTTCTCTGAGATAACAGAGGTTGGATTCCTCTTATGTAATTTATTCTCGTCCGTCTGTTCAGTACAAGAAGGATAGGACACTCCCGGCCTATACGCGCCATGCCGGTTTTCCTACAGTCCTCCCTAATTATGTGCCTGATATTTTCTTACATAGCCATACGTCAAGTGCGCACTGCTGATGATGTAAGGACGACTATTATAGCCAGTCAAATCCGTTACAAGTCTGCCTCGCCTTGTCCTCTCTGTGTTACAGTTACATATGCTATTGTTGTTACGTAAGGGGGAACTGGCAAAAGGAACTAGTGCACCCACCTGTTGGTTGTCTCTTTTTCTGAACCCCGTCGAGCTTTACCCTTGATCATTAGCAATTCCAGGAGCATCATCATTACCATGGCCCTTCATTCCTGAAAACCCCTTTCCACTGCGTTGGGTTTCGCTCATGAATCAATCCTATACACCCCCGACAATCCATCCATCTAGCCGGTTGTACAAATTACCATCAGCAGCCGCAGTCCCTAATGCAACAGGCTGTTTTTCTCTCCAGCTTAGCCAACGGCGTCAGTGCACTTAGTTCGAATAAATACACAAAAAAATGGTCGGCCTATCGCCGACGGTTGCTTATCTAATTGCCCGCTTGCCCTTTGCGAGGTCTTTCGTCGTAGACTGCTGTCGATGGTTTTTATGATGATGCCAACTGTCGTCGTCGGCCGGCCGTCGGTTATTTCTGTCGCTATCGTTGTTCCGAGAGTCTGCTGGCCGCGAAGAGAGCCTGTCGCTGGCCCTTTCCTGCGCGCGCATGACTCCCTGCTGACGCGGGCCGTTGTCGCACACCAAGGGAACTAGCCAGCTGGCTCGCTAATGCTACCTGCTTAATATGCTGATCGGTTGTCTTATCGATTGGCGATGGCTGACCTGCTGGTAAAGCTTGAAAGAGCAGTGGCCAGCTCAAGCTGTTTTTTCCGTTCTATCGCGAAGCTCGCGCGCGTAAAGGCACCCTGCGATTGCACGGTCGTACGACAGGTGCATTCGGACCAAGCAGTAAAAGAACGGACACCCATCTCAGTAGCACCAGCAGCTACAACAACAGCCTAGACAAATACAACAGAAACTTGGATACAATTACGGTTTATATCAGCACGAGCGTAACGAGAAAGAACCGAAAGCAGCAGCAGTAACAACGTCAGCAGGGATAGTTAGAGATGGAGCAGGGCAAGCAGTGATGGTAGCAGTAATTGCCAACATATTTAGCTCTCTTTGTACACTCAGCAAAATACACATGATGCACTTTGCCCGGTATTAGCACTGCTACTGGCCTGATTTACTTTGCCCTGGCTGATCTGACGCGGCTGCACGCCACGAAGAGCAGGCACACGATGCCCCACAACGACGGCTACGACTGACTGACTGACTGACAGGCGGAAGGACGAACAGGAAAAAACAGCGGACAGACTAGTGAACCCCCAGTACAGACAGATGCGGAGCGAAACATCAGTTCGGCGCTAATGGCAAATGTAACAGATAGCAACTAATGGATTTTTTCGTCTGGTGCAGGATACTGCCTGTGTATTACAGCGTGACAAGCGCGGCTATTCGATAACATTTTTACCTCAAGACCACCACCACCACCACCACCGCCGCCGCCGCCGCCACTGCTGCTGCCGCTATCGAAGACACAAGCGACAACTGCGACTATTATCGCCAATAAGCCAGCACGAGGTAACCTGCTGATCTGGTTGCATGCATCTGCTGTGCTCGTTGGTGTATATGAATATCTGAGGGTTTGGGCGCATGTGCTCGTAAATGGGCGTGTAAATGTGTACGTGTCGCCGTTGAAGGATCTGTCAGGACTGTGACGAGTGTCTTTACGACTCGCCGTTGCAGTGACGTTACTGCTGCTCCTCTTTTTCGTGCTCAACGTTTTATCTTTCTTCTGTCGCCGCATGCTCGGCGTATCTAGTGAACGCTGCTGCGATCGTACTCACTACTCCTTTAATTCGTACTGCCGTGTAATTTATGATATTGTCACCACTGCCGAATAATTGTAAGCGTGTGCCGATCTGTGAATTGTTCATTGTGCGTAACCACGCTCGTGGGGGCTGACAAAATGAAGGGGGGAAAACAAGGTAAGCAATATAGAAGTTAAAGAAAATTAACTGTGGCTTTGCTAACGACGCTGATGGGCTTTCGTTCAGAACGATTAGTAGATAGTATAAAAGGAAATTCCTATGAACACACTGGACAAACTCAAATAAAAGTAGATAATTTTCTCACATTGAAAACACATGATAATCAGAATACCCTACAGAATTACTAGTTTAATGATAGACAGAAAAAATATTATTCCGTTCGACCCTGACCAACGTTGTCGCAGATCAGAGGACAAATCATTTAATAGATCAAAACTTTGATGACCTATTGTGTATATTAGAAACACGTTCAGACTGCGTAATTTACTTGATCTGAGCAAGCGCTTAGCGCCAAGTTACGCCATTTTCCCCTAACTTACGTAAGTTTCATAAATATCGGTCTTATAGCCTGATTTTGCTTAATCTAATACAAATATCGCGCATGTCCCTTGGTTTCCCGATTCATAGAATACCGTCGCAGGTAGCCACTGATCAATAGCATTCATTCCGCTCCATAGAACGTCAGTATTCAATGCAGGATCTAAAAAGATAGCATTTCTACGCTTATATACAGCTTTGGGATGGTCTGGGCTGTTTGTCCAATAAGAAGAATGAGAAAGAGGTTCCTTGGATGCATTGCTGAAGGAGTATGGATGTTACATATTGAATTTGAAAACTTAACTCAATGATTTTTTGGATTAAACGGTGTGATTTATTTTACTGTCCTTAAGATGGGAAGAACTAGATACCTTAATTTCCTGCCACTGAAGCTGTCTAAGAGAGCGAGAGAGAGAGAGAGAGAGAGAGAGAGAAGCAGAGCTGAAGATTGACGAAGATTTCGCTTCGAAAACATCTGTCTCTAGACATTGACTTTGCCGCACTCTTTGTTAAATTATGACTATACCGATTTTCGTTTCAGCTGTTATTGCAGCGTTTCTTGTAAAAAAATCATGGAAGAATGGCAATGGACCTGAGTAAGACATATTCTGTCGTTTAATCTCATTTAGCGAAAACCTCTTTGGGACACCTACAAATGGGTCCCGTGGCTAGGTGACTTTAAGCAAACGGCATATATTACCTATAGATAAATCAAGAGGAAAAAAACCATTCTGTTCTATGGGTATTTTGTAGAGAAGAGCGAGGAGCTAATGAGAGAGGCGTGCAGTGATATTAAATAACGATTTACCAGCGATTAGGTAAAATGATTTAATGTAAAACTGCATTGATAATGGTGGTTGGTGTAGTTCAACATGGTAAACTACAAGTTGCCCAATAGAATAAACAGCGGATCTCAGTCAACGCACTGAAGCAGAGAGGGGTATTGGAAAAAAAAACAAGGTAAACAGAAACGCGAATGGATACTAGAAAAATATGCCTTAATAACGTACACATTTTCTATTTTGCGGAGCGAAAAATTTGTCCGTTTACCTCAATGTTGCCAGGTGTGATTTGATGAAAACTAAGCGCGTGTGGGCCACTCAAAAAAAAATAGGAAAAGGTAATTGCGGCTTTTGTAGAAATGCGAAAATCGTTGCGCGATTCGCGTTTTTATTCCTTGTAACGTTTATGGAACCTGCAATATTAATTTTCCGAGCTGCTAATTATATTGATCCTTCAATGTTTGAGTGACCCTGCACATTCGGCCTTCAAGGCTCTTTTACTTCGCTAATTTAATATACATGAACAATTTTAAACGTTCCACTCAAAACTATTCGGCTACAGATGGAACTAAAATGATTGGAAGCGTGTGCATAATTTGGTAGAAGGATTTTTTCTTATTTAAGACGATGAGAAGCAGTAGAAGTTTGACTTTTATCGCAAATTCTGTAACGTTTTCAGCGATAGTTGGCAATCATTTGTCAGAGTTCATCCTTCGGTAATGTTTGTCTGCTGTTTATATTGTATGTATAGACACGTGATAAAATTATGCGTTGCCCAATATTGTGCATACTTACTATAGCTTTTAGAAGGCTGTAATTCGATGTAAAAAGCGCGCCATTATGATACAGAGTGGATGGGTTGGAAAAGTAATGGTATCTGCTTAAGGTGTTTATGAATATATATATATATATATCTACAAAGGTCTATATTACTAGCTCTGTCCTGATCAACGCAACTTCAAATTTGAACTTCAGAAACAGTTCAGCGGGTAATGGCAACCCTTTAACAATGCTGTTGTTATTACGGTGTTATTCTTCTGGCTATCGTAGTTTAATTCGCTAACACGGCTAGACCATCACGTATACAAGTGACCTGTTTGCCAGAGTTTTTAAAACAGGACGCATGGTGAACTTCATGAACAGGTGGACGTTATCACCATTTTATTATATTTAGACAATGCCAATAATTGGAACTGTCATAGGAGACATAGGAGAATGGACATGGCTGGCTAATCTAAAGTTTTTGATGTCAAGCAAAACATTACTATACTAATAATAACAACAAAAACAAGTGATCACCTTCCCTTAAAACAGTACTTGTGTTGCTACTGACACAATTTAGTTGCAGAATATATTGCACACCAAGAAAAAGTGTGGCCTTATACATTTACATCCTGCATCTAACGACGGGCAAGAAACGGAGTGATTAACACGTCAATGAACACGTATAGCTTTTTCTGCTAGAAGCGGGCTGCTCTCTCGCTCACCGTGGCGAGCAAGCAGACCGCCGAAGCCAAGCATCTCATTGGCTTTTCATTACCAGCGCCTGCTATTTTTGCCCCTACTGCCATTACTGTCACTGCCGCTGGCATCGGCGATGTAGAGTAAAAGGGTCCGTCCAATTGTATCAAATTTAGTTTTCCTCTTCGTGAGACCAGTCCTCCTGTTCCGCGAACCAGCGATGGCTAAAATCCAAGACTTCCCAACACAGTACCAGTGGTCCACAGCTATCCATTACTCACCCTGCTTTTCCAACCTAATGAACATTCGAGCCATTGACTCGTCGCGGATTACCGCTATAAAACAACTTTTTATTCAAACTACAAGCAAACTTTTATGTAAACCATTCGTTTTGTTTGATAAATAATCGCCGTTATATTGGCTAGCGCCTCTTGTAGGTGTTAGCCTGCTTGATAGGTCAGGAACTGACTAGAAGTTCGTGCGGCCCTATCACCGAAACAAAATAAAGGAACTTCCTTTGATTATCGCGCATGCCTAGTGGGGGAGCGTATTTTTTTTTTTTATCATATCATTTAAACATATGTGAACGTCCATTTCGACAAGTGAGTATTTTTTTGCAGCGAGCGTAAAGCTGATGTCAAATTTACGTCTCCATTTGTCTCACAGGAGTCGCAGTTTCGTCTTTGAACATTATTGTTCGTTGGGGATGACGCGCACTCGTGTATTACGTTAAGTACAACCCGCTATTTTATTATCATTATTTATTAGTACATAATATAATCGAAACAGAAGTAAATACAGGAGTCCTTTTTTTTTTTGGCAACAAACACATTTTAATGTGTTTATTTGGTTTCGAGTTTTTTTCAAATAGAGACTAAGGCGAAAACTTCAAGTTCATTGCAACCAATGACCAACACTACGTGACTTTCGCTCACAAAGAGTTTTTTTTTTTCTTAGCGATGATCACGCGAAGGGGCCGGATCAGACCGCTCTCTTCAAGTTAAGCCTCTTATCTTTTCGAAGCATTAGCAAACTGGGCAGTGTTTCTCACGTTTATTTGCTCGCTAGTCATTTATTCCTCTGTCTCTTCCTATGTTTTGTACTATAAACCATTTAAGTCATTATCATAATATTTAGCAAATTCTAATCTAGCGGCGAACTTATTTGCTTTTCCCCCAGACATAATGATGCGTAAACGTAACGTGGAATATTTATAACGACCCTGGCTTTTCGTCCTCACGGAACGAAAGTGCAAGCTTAAAAAGAGAATGACTTAAAAAGTTAACTTTATTTGGGCTCTAACCAATGAGGAAAAAGAGACTCATGTCCGTGTCTCATAGAGTAGAAAACATCTGCAGGCTTTGGGGGTGAATTATCTAGTGATCTGCTGGAAGATAGCCATACTGGGGATGAATAGTATTGATTTTAGCATATTTGAAGTACAGACTCCCTGTTGAATATAAGTTTAACACTGTTTTAAATATAACGTTAATTATATTAATTAATAAGGTGAACGGGATCTGATATAGGTCATAACTTAACTAATAAATAAGCACAAACGTGACCAATAAACTTTCAAATGCATTAGATACTGTAATAATGAGGTCCTAAACGGTGACACATTGTCCTAAGTATATCTTGCCCAATAACGATATGAGGGTGTTCGCTTGAACAATGACATTTAGCCAAAGTAGATGATTTACTAATATTTTTTCTATTAGATGTTCTCATTGGCAGTTTCTTGTCAGCTGGAACCTTCTTTTTTGATAGGTCGACAACGCCGTACTTTCTGAGAAAGTTTTCTTGACTTGGAACATATCAGCTCTCAGGCTCTTCTGAGGGCCTCGATCACGAGGCGGGCAAAACACGCACTTTCAAATGTAACGTTCGACCAGAGATAAATTCTTCTTCTTCTTCTAAGAACCAAGCCAACGGTTCGTATTCATTGACATCGCTAAGTAAGCAGATGAAACAATCTAATAACTACAACGGTACGTCAAGTGGGACGAAGATATTAGAAGATATATGTTTCATATCGAAGTAGGAAACGCAAGCTTCCGGTGTCTTGCTTGTGTACAACGCGACGTTCACTATTTGGCGCTAACGATTTATTAGTTGTATGCGTAAAAGCCCTCTAATAGACATAGTTCATTAGTTCATTCTCGCGCGTGGGCAAGCCTCGTGTTCGTACAGGCAGGTTAAAGTTACGTCCAAGTTACGCTCAGTATATGTGATACGCATTATACCAGTCATAAAAAAAATTTCATAATGCTCAGTCACTTACAATGTTATCCTATGATCCGAGACTTGACAATCCGGAACTGCACATCTTCGGGCACAATTAAGGGAAGTTCTTCTCGTTAGAACACATGAAAGAACATTTCGGTTCCTGTAAGCTCGGGTCTACCTATCTGAAAGCTTTTGTTTGTGTCGTACGTCGTTAAACTCCACTAGTGGTTAGCTTCTGAGAACTGCCACCTGAATAGACGTAGCTAATGATTCGGATTTTCTGGATACGATATTCCGTTGCAGGCAGCATTACGACGCCCGAGGTGTGTTTTCTAAGCGATCGATAACGTCACGACATCTAGCGATTCCCGGATCAGCTATACATGACATAGCTAGCCTTATCCGGGTCCATAATAAAATAATCTTCGTTGTGAAGCGAAAAACTCGGAAGTTGCTTTGACGAATTAAGACGGGTACACACAATGTTTCTTTATGAGAGCCTCACGCCGCAAGGCACGCCACGACGTGTAGCTGCGCATGGATCGATAAGGGTATCGCTATTTCTCTGTTTATAAGCAGCAAAAAGGGTATACGTGCATAATAAATGCGCGAATTTTAGCGGGCTCGTTATTTCGAGAACGCCTTTGTGTCTCCCAGTCTCTGTATATGAATGTGTGTTTGCATATCGATTTTTTCCGCCGATTTTTGATCATGGAGTTAATAGAAGGCGCTTCATGTTTTCTACTCAGTGTCAGTGAAAGCAAATAAAGCTAACAATAATCTAAGTGAATTGCTTTCAAAGAACTATTTAATGAAGAAAGTATTATCGGTCGTATGGGTAAACTTTCGCAAAGACTTGCCATAATTTGATTGTTCGTATAGAAAAACATATCTATCTGAAAACGGAAACTGTGGAAGAGTCCCCTGCGGTACAGGTGGCATAATTGCGTACGATCCAACGTTCAAGAGTATCACAGTGGTCCGATTTAGAGATGTATTTTTGTTACTTGCGGTCGCATGGTAGAACTTGTGCTCCACTGCGGTGCTATGTTTGCTTCTGATTTTTCACCGCATCGTACTTTAGTTACAAACAAATCGACCATCGATAGGACTAGGTTTTTTCAGTATTTCCACTTGTACGTACTACGTACTAAATGTGTTCCTTATCAGAGCATCAGTTGAAGAATTAACTCAGTGGCTCTGAAGCCTCTTTACTCTGACGCTAAAGGAATTAGTAAATTCACTGCTGTCCTATAGGTGTTTGTGCGTTTGGGCCTTTGCAGCCACTTAACGAATAGAAACTTCTGTATGTTGGGGTAACGTAACTTCACCTGTAAACTCTGCATCGAAAGCTAGATCGTCGAATGCTTTACAAAAGGCGTGTGCGTTTTTTAAAACGAAACCACGCTGCTAATTCAAAACGTTTGGTATCTCCAAAATGTTATATAATTGTTCATGAAAATATATTCTAATATCACGTTTATAGTAAAACTCGTAAAGTGATCAACTTGTATGTTGCTCATATCGGAATTTCAAACAAAGGTAATCGAGACTAGATTTAGCCAGGCGGAACGTAGCAGTACGATCGCTGCTCAGCGCCCTATTCCACTTAAATTCTGCGGTTATCGTATCTTTACTAGCACGTAAAAACCATATTTACCTTTTATTAATTATTTAAATTAACCCCAAAGGTAAGTTTATATAACGAGGCTTGATTGTCGATAATACTGAGAAAAAACTAAAGAAGTTCTGAGAGCTTTTAGTAAAATGGTTTGTGGTCAAATATATCAAATACAGTCTTGCTATTGTACAACAAAGCTCAATCTTATTGATGTTTTCGGTGCTGAGGATAGAAGAAAATTGAAACGGCGTTTACCGTTTCCTAGGATTGCTGTAGCAGCTAAGCAGCCTAAAATTTGTTTTAACATAAATAGAAGATGAGATATCTACTGCGTACTCGCGTCAGGTACTACGAAGCCAAATAACAGCGATGTACATCACAGGCTAATACCCTAATATTCCTCAACCGCACCGGAATATATGAGGGCAGTGAATTTTGTTTTGTTCTGTGAAAGAAGATTTGGGACAATGTTCTTTTCAACTGAGTCAGGTATAGGCCAACGAACGTCAATAATAGTTGTTTCCTAGAACGTTCCTCAGCACGTTCCGCCGGCGTTAACGTTGGCTCACGCGCCAAAGCGTTGATCGCCAGGATTTTTTCTAACCGTGAAGGATATTGTTGAGGAATATTAGCAATTTTTTCTCTGGTTTACAACGAATTTCGAAGGGCCGGTTTAAGCTTTTCAGCTTAGGCAACGTTATCAGAGCAGATACGCGAAAAAGTTTAAAGTGAAAGCTGTACAACCTATCACCAAAGGAAAATACAAGGTCGAAACGTTTGTTCGGTAGTTGCAAATAGCTTTCGAATGTTGGCGAGCTCCTAGTGACGTTATCTACGAAGACAGCGTCACCAGGGTCAAAGGCATACTTGATGCAGACATACGTTTGGTTGGTAGGCGTCGTTCGGATTATTCGCTACGAATTCCGGATATCCGTGCCGTGAAGAAGCACATCAGGGTAGAAACCGTTGATTTGGAATTGTAAATGTAAGGCTTCAGCAAAAGAGTAGCTATATAGAGGCACCGTCCGATTTCGAAATGAAACTAGCTATGCCCCAGTTTCCAACCCTGAGAACGACGCAACGTGATCGCATCATTGGTTAGGGCACAGCAAATTGCTACTGTATATTGCAGAGTATTTTATGCGGTCGTCGTTAGCCGAGGCCTTGATATTTTTCGATTGATCGTTAGTGAGAACATTCTATTTTATAGAGAGAAATTTATTTATTGAGTTAAAGAAAGCGTTTACGATTGGAATGTCTGTCTACGACCACAGAACAACGGCTAATTCTAAGTCCATTTGTCCGTTGCCCTGTTGTGTCGTCAAGGCAACACCCATATGTTCCAAGTCAATGTCTGAGTCGCGTGGGCTTGTAGAGTTGCGCCAACCTAATTTGTTTACAGAAACGTCCAAATTCCGTTATGCCATGGTGCATGGGTAGCAAATAGTAGAGATGCAGTTAATGGGACGACTAGCACTCCACAGCCAGGGGGTCTTTGAATAAGTACGCGAGGCCATAAAGTGGCCGAAATGGTCTAGTTACCATTGCCCAAAAATGAACGATGGTTATGTAAGGCTAACGGCAGTGGCTGTAGAGCGTTTTGTTTACGTCGATAACAGTTGATGTTGAGCCGTGTGTGCATTTAATGTGTTGTGTATATATATTATTAAAAATGCCGATGTATCTTTTAGTTTCTGCTAACCCACAATTATCTTTTGCTCGAGCGGTTGGTCACAGAGTTGCTACCGTAACAATGTATAAATATGATAACAGGTTCCTGTATAAAGTCTCAAGCGTATTTCTACATAAGGATATAAAGCGAATAAATTGTATTTGTGCCTGTAATAGTGCACCGATACTATAACTGGTAGCAACGAGAAGAAGGGAGAGCCGATTTAACAACAAGGCGTTAGTCAAATCGAGAGTATACGAAGTGGTCAATCACAGCACAAAATAACGTTCTGTTGCGGAGCGCGTGTGGAAGGAGTCGTGTTGCCGCAAGAGCTGTCATTTCTTGACAACCCGGAGCTTGGGCAATAGATGAGAACCTTAGGCTTAACAGAAGGTATCGACGGTTGGTTGCATAGATGTCTGTTCGAGATCGCTTATAGACTTCTGCGAGGCTAAGCTCAGTACTAGTACGAACCTGCTGTAAGTGGGAAAGCAGCATGGGATCAGCTCACGGCTCGTCTATTCAAGGGGTTTCCACAGAAGACACTACCTTACTCGGGAGGAGTTAATAAACGGGTTGCCCTTTAAATTCAAGGGATTACGAGAAAACATCAAAGTCTGACGACTTCGTAAACTAACTATCTATCTATCTATAGAGTCGCCGCCTGACCTCGGATGCAAGTCATGAATGTACCGAAGCATGGCAGAGACCGAACCGTTGTCAAGTCAGCCAGGATGTGTAACAAGTCAGGCTTCTTTCTTTGCTGCAATGGGCAGGGTCGCTTCCGAGGTAACGATCCCAGCGCTTGCGTGTTGCATCGTGATATTTGACGTAAGCATAGATGGTCCGAATCCGAAGGACATAACGGCTCTGCGGGTTGCTTTGCTGCCCTAGGAAAACTGGTGAACATGCGGAATTTCAGAAAATTGTATAGCGGCTAGCAAAGCGACGTTTCAATATTGGCCACGGCATGTAGGCGAGGAAGGTGGATCGTGTGAGGGTTACTCTCATTTGAAAGTATCTGCAGTTAGAAAGGTGATAGGTTGTAGAAAATGGCGATAATGCGTACGCGCAAGACTCAATGGGGAACGATTTCAACCGAGGAAGTAGATCGGTTTGAGTAAACAGAAATGTCACAAGAACTGTAAAAAATGCTGTATAAAACCTCGTTACAATGAACATTGGCCTCAAGCGGGAAAAAAAACAGCATATCGATCGCATTTACGCCGATAGTAGTGTATTTGAACTAACATACATAACAAAAACAAATATTTCAACGTATATTTTTGCAAAAACCCAATTCAACATAAAATTTGGCTAAAATTCAATTGAACATAAATTTTGGCGGAGTCTCATGCTCGAAAGTGTAACGTCCGGTTTCTTTGATCTGATGATGCTTCTATTCAGTGGCTAACCCGCCCGTTTCAAATGTTCTCTTTGCAATTCTGCAGACGCCTTCCTGATGGCACCGCGTTGCCAAGTCAATGCGTCGTCGTGCCGAGTATTGAACACGCAGTGGTCGCTCAGTGCTGCCAATGGGTGTTAACCTCATGTTTCCTCAAGTGAGATTCCCGAGGCAAAAACGCGCATCTAGAAAGGATAAATTATCTCTAATTCAACGCAGTCGAACTCATGTGAATAGCGATAAGCTGACTTATGTAAAAATCTAAACATGGCTTCGGGTAATTGCCATGCCAGGGCTTCTCGCAAAAACGACTTCAAGGGTGGCGGCTTGTTAATAGCTTAGAATAGAAGTACTTTTGACGAGGTTATGGGTTGCAGTATAAACTCAATGCAGCACTTATCGTTTTTCGAAGTAAAAAGCAATCGCTTTTCTTACAAGGTGGCTTATGCGGTTTCAAGAGGTGTGTATATGAGGAAAGATTTTTTGTTTAAAGCCTTCTTGCCCCCTGTAATGCCTTTTGGCAAGCTATAATCCCCGGGGCTATGCGCCATCACTGCGCTTTTTTTTATTGGTTTTGACGTCGTTTTATTTCGATTTCTGGTCGTGCTAAGACAGCGGACTTTATTTAGATATACGCTTGTCTGCTCTTGCGCTAGGCTACTTGCGCAGACACTAGCCTTTTGCGACTGAACTCTGCCTGCTTCTAGTTTATGACTTTAGCCTTCTCGACATCGTCGAGCAGTTGGGCAGAAATCGGTTGACGGATGGTTTGCTGGTTTTGAGATTCGGTAGTTCGGTCGCTCCCATGGACACCATCGCGTACCTTGCCGCTGATACTACACGCCGCCAGTAACCTAGGTGCGACTGACTTACTGTGATTTATTTGGCACTAACAGTATTATTCTATACTCCACAGCTAACCCCATAGTAAAAGGCGCTTGCTAGTGGAAGTGAGGTTTTTTTGGCGGAAAGTATCGCCTGTCTCATTTCATACCAATAAGGAACGCTATGCTATCTATCTAACAATTCTCGTAGGTAGATGCTTTTACTGTCGATCCTGATATAGGGGGGAAGCACGCTACCATTATTCTTCGGCGTCCTCACATCTGTGTATTCTCCAGTTTAGGCCGACTAAAAATCAATTCAAGTTGCGCTTTGCCAAGGCTCTCGCGTATGCACAATGTTTGAGGGAAAACGCTACTCGAGTCAGTCAGATTTCACTTGGAGTTCACGGAAAACAGCGTGCAGATTTCCTTTGCCTTTTGCAGCTACAGATAAAATTATACGTGCACTTAGACTACCAGGCTTTTTTGTCGAGACATTTACTTGTTTCAGGGTTCCCTTATAACGCGCATTCCGAACTACAATAGGTGCCATCGTCTAGAGGCGCTTCTTTGCCCGCCGCTGGAAGGCTTTGATTTTCGAGAATTTGTCTTTTTCAAGGGGAATTTGTCCTGTACACTTTTGAAACGGCCAAATGACGAAGCCAGTGTACAACAATCGAAGCTCGACTTTATGGGCACCAGAACATACTGAATGTTATTTTATACACGTCAACTTGCTGTAAGCGATTAGAAACCAGGATATTTCCCTTGTGACGGACGTTTTCGGAGTTTACTGGGGAGTCTATGTGGTTGTTTCGAAGTTAACGTTTCATTTTAGATAAATTTGTCTCAAAAACACTTTGAATTCGTAGAAATTAGAGTTTTTTTGCGAATACATCAGCGGCTGATTAGCCCATTAAAACGGAGAGGATTTTAACAGAAGCATAATAACTAACTCAGTAAGCTAAGCCGCCTGGCCCGTCGACTATTGATTAAGCTGTGCCTCCATATTAAACATCATATTAGAATAGCTAGTAGTTCTTATGAGATCTTGCCTGTCCTAAAAGTAAATATACAGCGCCAACTTTTGAACAACTTCAGCCTTTTGTCCTCCTAGTAAATTCATCCTCACTCATCTTCTACGTATAGTAGAAGATGAGTGAGGATCTCTCTACGGTTGTCAGCTGCCAACACATTCTGCGTATCCGATTGTTGTTTAGGATTGGCATGCCATGACTACAGTAACTCAAGATACTTGTGCAAGGTGCCAGAAGGTAGAAGGTTTGCCAAGCGAATGACTATCGGCCTCTTGTTTTCAATAAACAGTTCGATCTCTTCAAACGCAGACGTTTGAAGGACCTTTTATTAATATGGCTGGAATTTCTTAGTTTCATGGTGACCCTTCGACGCTTGCTCGATTTTCTCAACTTTCACTTTTTCAAGGTTTGTCGTATTCACGAACAATTGAATCACCATATCTTAAATACTCGCTTTTGTCGGCCATATTATAATGTATCTTCCATGATATATATACACATATAGAGTAACTGGTAAATTATGTTACTCAGCTATGGGTAATCCTACATGTAAAAAACGTACTGTTTGACGATTAGCTAATAAAAAAAAAATATATGACATTTCTTGCTATAGTATAAAATAAAACAAGTATTACAATGATCAACAGCTTTAACTGTGTGACCCATTTGTAACGGAGACATTCTAGTACGGACTGTGCTTGTATTAGTAGCATTGCAGTACCACAGTATTGATTTCATTTTAGATAATATTATAAAGATGTTAAATCCACTATTTAATAAAGAGAACATCACATTTATTGGTGCTTAGGAGATGCGAACAAAGACCTTTGCCGTAAAAATAATGTTATTTTAATAAATTAATGATTTAATATATATTTAAATTCAAACGTACGCACATCAGCAATCAACAAACTTTATCACGTAACCATATTTTATATATTCGCTCAAGCTGCAGGCGGTATTTAGGTGCACGATTGCCAGATAGCGTGTAGGTAGCCATTCTACATAGCGAGACTATAGAAGGGCGTGAAATTAAAAGTAAAAAAAAAAAGCAGAACCCGTTGCGTCTGACCCTTTACCCTAACTGCAAAGAAGGCGGCTGGAGAAGAGGCCTCAAGCAGACATGACGCCCCGTTAGTTGTTTTCCTTCATCCCTTGTTTAGAGGACGTTGAATAAATAGACAGCGAGCAAAAAACAATAAGAAAAATATATTGCTATACGGAAACTTCTATTCATTGCATGACAAAAGAGAAATGTTGTGTGAGTCGTTAAATTGGTATCAAGCTTGTTTAGCTTTTAACCCAAGGGGTTAAAAGATGTAATGAGGTAAAGCATTATAGTGAAATTATAAGCGTTCCTTAATGGGTACGTGACGCCGAGTGGCATCGTTGTATACATCAAAATAGTATACACGAATTTTTCATGTCATTGTAGAAGCCTTAGAGCCTTAGGCACTACGGTGCAGATCCCCACAGACAGTATCGCCTCGTTCATGTTACATCCATCCTTATCTATTGGTACCAGTATTTAATACCATGTTACGTTCTAAATACCATCATTGAAAATTTGAACTTTTAGGACAATATCACATGAGAATATTTTTAAATAGCTTAAAATCTAGGTATTGCTAAAGGTTCAGTTTTTCTGGGAAAAAAAAAACGTGTAATAATGAAATATAATTGTACAGCATAATAATGAAAAATAGCTTTTCTAGTTCCAATAATAACGCTTTAGTCGGTTGTTTTAGAAGAAAGCGTCCTATTCTATACTAATGTATAGGGTATCAGAGCGGACAAGTGGACCCTGAGAGGTTGAATTAAGATAATTCTTTAAAATAAGATTTCCAGTAAGCTGGGCCTCACTGTCATAAGAAATTCTATACAACATGTTCTGAGAAATAGCGAAACCAAAAACTGTCATAGACAGAACTTTTTTTTTAATTTTTAATTTTTTTTTGTTTTTTTTTTTTTATTTTTTTATTTTATTTTTAATTTTTTATTTTATTATTTCTACCTTAGGGATTATTTAATCGGAACTTAAATATAGAGATTATCTGTACAAGGTAACCTTACTAACGAAGCCTAGAAAAGCGTCACTGGGTAATGCTCACCAAAACAAGCTTTCAAGTGCCGTAAGTTCTACTCTGGCAAAAAAGAGTGACACTAGCCGACATTTTAGAGATGTTGTTTTGCTGGAACAAAGTCAAACGATACTAGGCGGGCGTGGCAACGTCAAGCGCTAACTAGACATTCGTGTTTGGTACGCATTCGGCTGGAGATTCGCGACAAAACACATCCGTACGTATGTTTCAACCGGTTTATCCGGATTATTTGCCTGTTCACCTAATCAGTGTCTAGTGTTAGGAAACTGCAGCCACGCTGCCATGGTGGACCCTGAAGGTGTCCCTTTCCTGTAATAAATTTCAAAATATCACTTTCTGCTCTTTCAATTCGTAGATTCGACACGTTTTCGCTGTTCTTATAAACACAACGCTGAGCAAACCCTCAATTTGCTAACTAAATAAGCATCTGCTTTTGTTTGAAACATGTTATTTCCAAGTTTGCTTCCGAAGCTTTTTCTGGTCGCGTGGACCCCGGAGGAGCGGTGACTGCTGAGACGTGTAACGTTTGCGTTGCACGTCAGCCTCTATAAGGATTATCGGTAACTTCAGTCCAAGGTAAAAACCAGGACAAGTCTGAACCAGTAGATAAGAGTAGATGAGTTCGGTGCAGAGCCGCTGTGAAATCTATCGCTTTGCAACACGCAATCATGGTAGAGATTCTTCTAAAAAAAAAAAAAAAAAACGGGAAAGCCTGACGACAAACAGCTTTATGTAGTGTCTTGTACAAATTATGACTAATTGCGGTAGCAAAGCCAATGAAACGATCAATTCGGTTACGATAAATATGCAACGCGATTGAGAGCTGTAAAGGAACATGTTGGAATGGGCCACAAAAAAAAGGGGGCAATTACTACGATATTTTCCGACTATGGTTTTTATCGCCTGCTGCATGCTCTTCAAGTGGGATTCGAACCTATTTCTTGCTCTGGGTCAATCGACAAAACACTAGACTTCTAAAAATCATGTAGCTAGTACGGTGTGTTATTGATTAATACGTATGAGTCAGTTTTCAAATCTGGAATCAACGTTTTGCAGGCCTATTGTCTAAGAGTAATTGGAACGATAGGTTGGCAAAGTTCTTTCTAATTGCGTGGGTAATCATCATTCCCCACCGACGTCCGATTCTTCCTCTGGAATGGGGTTTGACAGTGTGCATAGGTCTATAAACCCTCTAGGTAGTTTTATTTAAATTACTACTTTATTATTTTATGTGAGCTTCTGTTCACGCCGCATAATACACTAAATAGCTACGCTGTGATTTATAGAAACTCGATAGTCTTGTTTATAATAGAACTTTAACGCAAATTAAACTTCCGCAACTGAAGGCTATCCTTAGGGGGCGCTGATTCGTCGTTGTTCCCATCGGAATCATGCGTATCTTCTTCGCATTTTGTAAACACGTGATAATCATGCATTTTTATCCACACCAGATGATTAGTTACGAAGAGAGTATTAGGTGCTTTACATACATTGGTCTTCTTCTGCCTTTCTCTAGGGAGGGCCGTACAAAACCTGCGCTGCTGTTGCTATTTCCGGTTTCAAATTCACCTAATCTAATTTGGTCCAATGTTTTTGGGCCACACGTTTCTTATTCTTTCTTAGACTTTCTAACGGATTTTATTAATAAGAACTCATAGGTCTAGCCCTGTTGAATTCGACAACTGTCCGATTAGCAAGTCCTCGCTAAAGGACATCACACAAATCACCCCTAACCTTCCGAGGAAATTACACAATTTAATCTGCAAAGAATAATTATATGTTTCAGTAATATTGATGTCTAAAAATGATCTCGATAAGTTAGATGAAGTTGTTAATACAAGTTAGTTAAAAAAAAACATGCGAATTTTTTAGTACTATCCGAACTTATGCGTTCAGTGAAGGGGGTTGCATCCGTACCCACGTATTATTGGATTAAGATTGATGATAAGCAGCTTATGGTTATTAGCTGACTTAGTAGTACATATATATATATTGCACCGATTAAATTGAGACGGTTCGCTTGCGGTACCCTCGAATGCGTCTATCCGAAGCCATTGCTATTAAATCAAAGTTCGTTGCAAGTACAAAAACTAAAGTCGTGCACACTAAAACCTGACTTAATAAGAAGAATTTTCGGTTACCCTAAATCGACAGGATACAGTATTACAAGTAAATACGAGCCTGTAGAAGGTAGGTATCGATTCCATTAATACGCAACAAAAAATCTATCTCAAATAAAAACAAACGGTGCGGATTCCAAAATGAGTCAATACCGTTTAAGAATCCGCATTTTTGGATCCTTCTGTTTTTATAGTGGTGTTATGTTCATGTGAGTATGGCCAACGTGTTGCTGATTGTTCACGGAAACCTTAGATACATGCCATTTAGGCCAAATGCTCTATGAGAAGAACACTAAGCCACAAAATTCAGTTGGTGTCGTCTGCTACCCAGTAGTCCTGTTATAAATGAAGTATTACGCTGTCTTGTATTCCTCCCTGAACAAAGACATTTTTCATCGATGCGAAAACTAATTACAAAAACAATCGGAGTATAACCCATATTTAAACCCATTAGGTGACTATATAGTAGGTATGACTGATTTACCGGTTTTGGTTATCGTACTTTTAGTGTAATATTAGAGACTTTAAAATGGTGTATACGTACACTTCTATTTCTAAAGCTCTCAATCAAAAAGTAAAATCATATGTCATAGTTGATATTTTACTAAAGATAATTAAGAGTTTATCTCTTCCCTTTATATATATATATATATATATATATAAATAAATTTAGTAACTAGCACCCGTCTGTAAAAAAGTATTTAAGTTGACACTTCGCTACGAAATTTTATACGCAACTAGATAAGTGATCATGATGAATCGAAGAATTGATCAAATCAAAAGTTGTGTGTCGTAGCGCTTTCTCACAAAATCGAGACGTACGTTTAATAGCCAAATGTAACAAAACCTTATTAGTACCTCCAAAGGTACTAATTATGAACTCAATTTTCGACCTATTTATAGCTAGGTTGGTATTCATATCATTACGTGACCTATATATTTACAACGTATTATTCGGGAACAAAAATATGAGTACGGAAAGATAAAGCATAAAAGGACTTTCGGAAACATAGAAGAACAGCAAATTTTGCGAAGGGTAAAATTATGCTATCTTCATCTCCAAATTTATGACCCACTGTGAGCTGTAAAGAGTTCGCTGATTTTTGACCGACTTTCAGTCTAGGGTGTCTCGTAGCTTCCAGCTTTAGTTGACTTTGGACATTACTACGACAGCCGTCAAATAAGTTGTATCCTTTGACTTCACGTCGCGTACGTCCAGCTAGAAAAAGAAATAATGCCTCGTGGCTGTGAAACAGCCATTTTGTCATAGTTGTGGTTGACGATTTGTCAGTGCCTCTTCTTCAAAATGAACCGCCTTGGCCGTATTTCGAGGAAAAACTTAGAACGCCAACCCTATTACTCTAAGAGGCTCTTCACAAAAGTTTGCCAAGGAAAGATCAGCTGCAAAAAGGTGTTGAAAGATCGGCCTTTTGCTAGCGGTAAAATAGAATATTATATATAGTTTCTGTGTTTTTCGCTCATGGCTTAAATTTATCTTGGAAGTTTCCATGCATGGTCATCACGTTTTTATCAAAAAATTTTATACGGTTTCACCGCTGATTTCCTATGCTTTGAAACTAGAGCCATACTGAGATACGAAGGCCCGGTAATGTTGAAGTGGACATTGACTAAGAGAGCGCAAATTGAGAACCAGTTCAAGTGCTGTAGTTTTTCTTTTTTATTTGGGATATGAATCTCACATGGGAAAAGTACTTTCTGTTCATGGCTTTATTGAGGATATCGACAGTTCTACATGTTGTAGGCCATTCGAACGACTGCGTGCTGGGATAATTTTTCCCCCAGAATCTTAGATCCGCTAGTATGTGCGAAATATCATAGTCGTATCATGCGTGCACCAACCAAATGTCACAAAATCCGTACATGCTCCCGTAGCAAGGCCCATATCCCACACGACAATACAGCCAGCAGACTATTAGCAAAAAATATTTTCCGAACTTTCTTGTCTAACTTACATAGGCATGAGTCATAATCACATTTCTGCACGCTTTATTCTACCTGCAACAGTGATGCCTTTTAACGAGCCTTACTAGACACCATGGCCTAGCGGTTAAATTACGGCCGATTTGTGGAATGATATAGGGACATTTTTTAATGCATCTTTTTCATTTGCGAAGTATTTCCTTTACTTGGTTCTATCTGATCTTGCATATACAACCGCCTGCTTCGTAGGAAGCAATTGCTGGTGAAAAAAAAATCACAAATCATAAACTTTTTTAATTGAACATTTGGTTGGACTTAGGTCATGGCCTTTCTACTGGACGCTCATGTGAGAACGGACGTTTCTTCTCATTGCCGATGACAATTCTCGAAAAGAATGGCCATTGTGAACGCGCCAGATACCAGACAAGACACTGAGAAGCAGCGGTAGGTCGCAGTTCCTTATTGGATTCAGGAAATTCATAAGGTATCCAAGCACTAAATTTTTGTGCAAACCTAAGGGACTTAGAATGGTTGACGACCGTGGTACAGCTACACCTAATTTGTTTGGCCAATTTTCGAGTTGCTTGCAGGTGTTTTGTTAAAAATTTCTTTTATTTTCTAAAACGTCAGGTTTTTCTAAGATATTTTTAGGTAGTCATGAAATTTAGGCAGAGTAAAGAGCATCCATCAAATCCCGTATATCGTTATCAAACTTGGCAAACCACCCTTGAACAGTTTTTTGAGCGACACCGCCATACATTACCATACATAAAGCAAGTGTCTCGGCTATTTCAACCGAGTTTTGGGCTCGACAAGACGTATAAAACAGAAGGTGGCCAAAATTTACCTGTTTTCACTTGCAGTATACATTTCTAGGGAGTTCCTTTCCAAATTAAAGCTGCACTTGAAATAATATACCGTTAAGACTTTTCGAATGACGTGCTAGAAGTATACAGCAAGCGAAAGGAAAAGGGAAGTTTTTAAAGCATGCAAACTTTCTTTTCGAGTTAATATTTCAGCAAATATAGTCGTCCTGGGTTATAAGAAATTGCTTACGTCAAAAATTACGGGCCAGTATCTCAGTGTTTTATAGCTTATACTGTCTTTCAAAAAAATGTTGACACAACGTCACATTTTGAAATGTCAGGAGCAAAGATCATGAATCATTTCATCCGAGACACCTCGGTTTTGTTACACACCAGTTCACCTGCATACAATTTTTATAAATGCGGCAAGACCGAACATGTGCGCCCACACCTATGTGCCATAGTGTTTCAAGCATAAACAGAGACCTATCAAGGTGTAAAGCACCTTGAATACGCTAATCACCCTAAAATTCATCGCGCAATTATAGGTCACCGACACCATGAAAACCTGCGGCCCTTCGTAGGCGGCATCACGAAAACGGAATGACGCCCTCATAGGAGCAACTGTGAGGTTGAAGGTGTTCCGCTTCCTTCTGCCATTGTAACGAAAGGCTCAGTACACAAATGACTTGATTTGGTGTATATATAATGAAACGCTTTTTAGATGTTTATGTTTGCTTGTATAAATCAATTGTCTTATTGTTCGCCAGTCTGGGCGTGCTACCTAAAAAAGCATCTTAACCTCTTTGAAGGCATTTAGACACGTACTCTTAAAAGGTCTTGCGCACAAGAAGAAAACAAAGTATTCATTTCTTCCCCCTTGCATTTGTTAGAATCTAAAGGGTAAATGACTTGCGAGCAAAACGTTAAACAAACAAAACCAGAATTGCCCAAAAGAATAGCTCAAACTAAACAGATACGTAATATCTGTGCATGGTTGCTATCCAGATAAATGGCCTATACACAGTACTGTTGCGTGTCACGGCCTTATTACTGTAAGTCCCCCCTTTGGCATAATAAAAGTGCATTTGAATCTGTTATTCAGGCCATTGCTAAATCAAAATAATCTATTCATTTTGCTACAGCTGTCAGAACTTCATTACAGCCCACTATCCCGTACGTGGCAATCAAATAATTATATCCTAGTAAACTCAACATATATACCAGCATTAGTAAAATTTTAATATTGATACACCGTTGCAAAGCCAGCGTTACGATAAAAGTGTATTAATTTTCGTCATTAATAATCTACGACCGTAATCATTTGGCTCGATTCAGCAGCATTGTTCCATGATCTACTTTTAATATGCGACTTAGATCAGAGTCGGTTTAGGGATGTCCTATGCGGAAAGCACCCTACTTGCTCTAAGATGAGCTTTCTAACAAACACTGTGAGATTATTAGGCACTGTTAAGCCACACAGTGATATCATCAAGTACCTGGAGAAGTGCTAAGGCTCATTCAAAAATTTTGCCTCGGCAAGAGTTTCTGTAACCAATCAAAGTTAAGTTAGAAAAGTCTTTGGTATTTAGGAAGGTGAGTGATTAAAGACCAGAGCGGGCCTATCTGTTCCTCTCTCGGCTGTTGTCTTTAGATTCATCAACCTGCGATAAGTGGGGGCTGCGATTACGATCGCTCAGGGATCATCACGTAAATCACATTTCAGGGAAATTCTGTGCCTTAACGAAAATCTACGCTCGTGGGTACCAGTTCGTAGTTTGCACTACTATAACATTAAGGGCTCTAAATTATGGTTAGCTATCTACTGACCGTTTAGTCAAAAAGACAGTTTCCATGAAAGATAACACTCATTATATTTCAAACGGCTCTGTGTGTGATATTCCCTAAGCATAAATCTACGATTGGCCACGCAACGAAGCACCTTATAGTCATTATTCTTATTCTGAATATATTTCTATTCTGTTCCTCGAGGCCCAGTTACAGCTAACAGAATGGCCGGGGTATTTGTAGAGATGTATAGTCTATATACTAAAATATATGTGCATCATACGTTTTTTTTTATTGATGTCTCCGCATGAATGAACAGCATTCGCGCTCGTACGTGTTCTCACAAGCCACGCACATGGAACGAGTCTTAGCGTGTCCTTTTTGCCTAGGTATAACCGCCTGTTTAAAGGCTTTCCTGCCTTTTGGGCTGAATCTTGCATACTGTATTGGGTTTGACATACTTCACAGAATGTTGGCCAGAAACCTCGTTTATCTTGCTTGTCACATATGCAAACATAGCGCTGGTGTTGTCTTGATGCAGACGAATTTCTTAGTCTGCTTCTGTGCGCGGCTGGTCGTCCGATGTCTATGGTATTTTCATTGCTGATGGGCTACAACGTGGTGGATTCATCGGTTAGCTAGTTGGTTGAAAAACCAAATAGTCGGAAATAAACATATTTGTTCGAGTCCTTTTTGGTCAGTTGTACCGACCGGCCAGTCATAATGTATTATATCTTTACAAAAGAGTGTTAGCTCATTACAGCTGTTGTGTCTGATATAAACAACAACGGTTAATCAATTCTTTGTCTAGTGCGCAAGTATCGAAAACCTTATCACATCTATATATATTTGCGTAAGATCTAATCTATAGAAGATAATTTTAGACCCTGTATAGATAGCATCGTTAAGTACGTTTTTACATTTAAACGAACCCATGGTACACGATAAAGAAAAAACGCGTTCTGTTTTTATTCATGCTCAAACACATTAGGAAATGACCACGAAAACAACGATCCACAGAATAAAGTGATCTACCTCTGCTGCTTAAGCAGAGATAGAGAGATTTTCTCAGCGGGGACTCCGATTCTCGAAACAGTATATTTGCACAATATTTGCGCACATAAATAAATACACTCAGCTTATCATTAAAATGACAAAAATTTAATAAGGGTTTTTCTTAAATGCCCCTTTTCCCTTTACCTTTACCTTTCTGCTGTCTGTATACCCCCTATGTACTTTTAAACTTTCCAATTCTAAAAAAAGACGTTCAGTTCCTTGAGTTTAAGTTTCAAATAAAGTTTAAAAAAGAAACGCCTTTTTTCAAACTGCATTACTCTTTACTGGTCGAGGGAATGGACTACGAACACTAGATAACCGACAAGCATTTTGAAACTTGGAAATTATTCAAATTTAACCTGTGTAACAAACAAAAGATACAAGGTTTTTAACTGTTTTTCAGTATCTCACTTGGCGCCGAACAGTGTACAGTCACAGTGATACATCACTATGGGAAATACTTACTGGTGACGAAAAATGGTATTTCTAAGTAAACATGACGCTGAAAAAATCGCTCCTCGAGGCACATCTAAGTCTAGAATTTAGCCAAATCTCCATCCAAAAAAGATCATCACCTGAATTTGGTTGGACGAAAAAGGTGTTCTATGCTGGGCAATGCGTGACAAAGACAGGAACATCAACAAGGATTTGTGTATGGCTCAATCACATTGAGTTAGCGAGGCTTTCGAACAGAATAATTCCGACAGACAAGGCAAAGCATTCTTCTTCTCCGGACACAATACCATGGCGATAGTCGAAATTGCCGCGCAAGAACTTGAGTGAGAAGTTCTTTGCAGCCAGGATCACTGACTTTTCCAACTTCTACCAAATGAAATAGGGTACAATACATTTGACAACAAAGAGGATTCGAAACATGGTCTGTAATGCCAAACAGTAAAATTTCGGAACAGAATAAAAAATAAATCGTTGAGAGACAAGAAAAAGAAAATTGACGGTGAGTACGTAGGGCCAAAGTAAAGCGCTGCGCCTCGCGCTAGGCCGAAAATCGTCGTTAGTCTTTTTTGTAAAGCCGACATCATTTGCTGCCATTACCAAGTACCATGGCGTCCGAAGATCGATGCAACCGTATACATATTTTGCAATTTCCCGTCTTTGGCAAGATACGTTTGTTTAAAACAGTAGTCGTTCGAGTGATGCATCACTTTCATTAGTTTGTTTATGGTAATGGCTTAGCAGTTGCCGCAAGTTATAGATACGTTCATCTCGAGTACGACAACTTCAATTACAATAGACTCACTGAAATGACTGTGAACGTTGTCAATGAACTACGATATTCTCTTGACAGGGATCGTCTCAATTTTTCTAATACTTTTTTTTTCTTTTCCCTATTTTACACGTACCGAAGCCTGAAAAAAAGCAATAAAGATTTTATATAAAGAAATAGGAACTGGGAGGTATAGTAATATCTGAAGCATTTCAATAATCGCGATTTCAGAACGCGAAGTTATATCGCTAGTGTAGGAGACATCGTTAAGCCACTTGATGTGTCGAATCATGACGTTTTTTTTTTCCATATGTTATAATATAGACTACGCCGCAATATCACGACCCTAAAAGTATGAGGTTTAAGAAGCTCATGGAGCTATATATCTATTGCGCTCAGAAAGGAAATTTACGCGCTATAATATTTTATTTTTATTTGAGTTTCCCTGCTACACAATCGCTTTCGTGAAGTACAGTCGGTAAATACATATTAGCCATCTGAAAATAAAATGATCGATCTTTAGTGAATGGTGTTCAAAAGTAGAGCTTGCGATACGATGTCAACAAGAGTCCAAATACTGCCTTCTATAAGTTTTCTCTCCGGTACGGAAGCTCTACTGATGATCGTAACTGCAACAAATATGCACGGATCATAAAACGATCCTTTAAAAACGAAAACGTAAATCGTAACTTACGACTACACGTTAGTATACACACAATATATGTGCCTTTCATATTTTTTTTGATAAAACTAACTTATTTCCGCTATTTTTGTAAAGAATTAAGAAATTTAATACGGTTGGTTTTTCCTTTAGACTCAATTTCTTTGAGTATATAAATATGAGGAAAATTGTTATTTCTGAAAAGTCGATTTGTTGTTATCAGTATCTGTTTTGTGTTGCTTATGTGGGCCCGCAGCAATTAAGTAACTCTTATTTTTAGATTCGGAAATGTCTGTAGAAGACACCTTGTTTTATCTACGGGAGATGATACTTGCAACGTTTCTAGAGGTAATAACATCCTGTGAAGTGGAAGAAAAAACTCCAATAAAAAAGCAGCGTATTAATTATTTCACTTCCAATGAAGACAACTGGCTCTACTGGGAGTTAAAATCTATTGAAAAACTAAGCGGCCTATGAATCAGACTATGAGCCAAAAGTAAAAAAAAGGACAATATAATATTATATTGTATGAAACTTAAAGTCCCCTCTGTTTCTTTTTTTTTTTTTTGTCTATGTACTAGCTAGCTCATTTGCAGCGTTTTTTTGCGGAATCTCTCTCAGTGTTTGTGCGTAAAAATTAAAGCTGAGGGCGGAAAAGGGTGAGGGGAAGGAACGTATCGATCAAGATCGACATTTATCTGTTTTACTCTTTCAACTTTTACATTGAGCTTATTTACTCGTACGACATAACGTAAACAGAATATAGTACCACCAGACAAATGTTGTGCAATGAGCGGAGTTACGTACCTTGAAGTTCTGAGGCCTCTTGTTCATTGTCTGAAAGATTAAAATGTCCGTGAATTAGCCGAGCAATCGATAAAAACGATATGCTAGATTTCGTATTTCTGCATAATCCATTTGTTTGCAGACGCTTTAAAGGCTTATCGTGTCAGGTGACTACGGATGAAGATGGTGAACCTAAGCAACAGCTGGAAGCTTTTACGTTGAAAAAAAAAGAGCCTGACTACCAGGGTCGATGAAGAAAGAAGTACCGTTTTTGTTTATGTCATTTTGCCGAGCTAAGCTTTGAATTAACAAGCAAAGCCAGGCCCTAGGATAATAAGTGAATTAAGTCGTGTATAAATTCAAATAACATCGTTTGTACAATAGAAAAGTATTTTTGTCCTAGTTGCCCTCCGTTAGTGCAATACAGGTGACGAATCGAAATGGCATTTACTAAAATTAGCCATTGGAAAAGCAACAATAGTAAATTCAGGTTTATTGAAATTATGTGACGTTTCAATAAGTACTTTTATGTTACTGCTGCTACTACTACTACTACTACTACTATCAAGCACACAGTCAATATGTTTAACCGATTGTTCTAAACGACGGCCTTTTTCAGCGGCGCTGGAAAACATTTCGAAAATGCAGAATTAAATATTCCCATGGAATTAATCGGAATTTCTTACCATGACTCGGCGAAACGGTACCTGAATTATGGTAGGCTAACATTGTATTCGAGTGTAGATTTCGTATTGTATTTATGCGCCATTGTCGAAATACGATCAGTGATCAGACAAAAGCGAAAACCTCATTTTACAGTAATACCTTTACATCACAGTCCCTTAAGGACACCGCACACACAGACACTTTTTACTAGGACCTAAAGGGAATGAGAAGCTCAGATAAAGAATCGCAAAAGGACACTGACTGGTAATAGAGCAACAGCTAAGGCACCGCTGGAGATGATCGTACCTTACACAAATCCCTGAGCCTTATTTTTTTCCTACCTAAATAGACTTTTGTTCATGTATATTTATGTACATATACACCATCGTCTCCCGTCGTTCCAGAGCTAGACAACAACTAGATCTTCATCCTCATACGTGGACGTACCGTGAAGAAAATTTCTAAGGTAAACATAGCCGACTTTATGAAGAAGATTGGCGGATTTGTGATCTTTCTAAGAAGCAGCAAGCGTCCACCTGATGATGATAGCGCACGAATACGAACATCTATCTATGCGACAAAAGAATTTTGAGTCTCTAAGGTTATATTGTACCATAAATCAACAAATAAGTTATCTCTCACATAAAGCCATTCTTCCAAGTGGATAAAACGTTAATATCCATACAAGAAGATAAACTTACATTCAACGTCCATCACATACTCGTCGCCTGTAAGGGAGAGTAAAATATAATTTAATTCGCTTCGTGACTTAGTGGCAGATGTAGAACGAAGATGCGTATTTACAATAGGCTAAGACGTGGAGCAGATCAGCATCAGCCACAATTCCATAGCGCAGAGATAAGGGGATATCATTGCCAGCAAAGTCGGAGAAATGGACATTTCCTAAGTAAACAAAGTCTTACTGTAAAACGACGACAACATCTTATCGATAGACTAATTTGCTTCAATCTGTGCCATTAGGCACCTTTTTTTTAATTGACAAGCTATACCTACTAAGGTCTAGTAACTAGTCAATGAGGTTTACATCTAAACGATGTGCAGTTCATTGTACATTTCGAGATGAACATAATCTAAAATAACTAAAAGAGCGTTGAATATAACTTTTATAAGATGAAAAGTTTACTGTTATAGGAACACGGTTTCTCGTCATCCTCAGGAAAAACATTAGGCGAGCGACATTATACCTTCGTTTATACGAATGCTGATGTTAAGTTCAGCGAATTGTTCATCGAAAGGTTTTCTGCGGAAGTATCCAAGAGAGGCATGGCCTGAATGGCGCATTAGAAGTGAACTTCGCCGTCGGGGTTCCAATGTATGAATCCATCCGCAACCACGAAGCTTAAAGTGGACCAAACGGTTATTCAATAGCAATATAGATGATAGTATTTTTTCGATAATTGTAAGAGAAATACAGGACGATTCACTAAGCAACACTCTGCAACATCCCGTCGGAGAATAAGCTCGATCGCTGAAATTTATAATCCCTTAGTAAAAGTCAACATTTACTATCAACACAAGTGAATCGGGCCGACTGCTTAAAAACAACGACTGCACAAAAACGTGTACGTATCTGCATTTGGACAGAAACACTACGATAGTTTTGTGTGGATATATTTACTAGTCTGTATATATAATGTGTTTGTATGTACTGGCTATGTGAGTTACAATATTTAGTATGTTTACGCTTACAACGACTTGTTGATCCATAAGGCAACCATGCTGGGGTATAGTAAGCTTCCTTAACTGGCTTTCTCCCATTTCGATGTTTACGAAATACGGGACCGACAGGCCCATTGACCCGTCCTTTTCGCTCGATAGCATTTTGGTGTTATGAAAGGTAAACAGAGTGAAACATTGATTTCTAGGGGGCTCGTCGAAGCTCGGGGCAGCAGTGTTTAAGAACCAGCGGATAGTTCCATCGGTGACATTCTCGAACACGTTTCGCCCGCAGTACTCCTCCAGGGAGACTGTCCAAAAAGATTAATATCCATGCCTATTATTATAATATTCGGGAATTATCAGACATTCACAAATAGGTAAGGTTCACTTTTTAGGTCACCGAATGTACTCGCTCGAATGCGTTACGAAGTCGTGGCGAACGCACTTATATTAAGAAAAAAAAAACACATCTTTATTTCTATACGCGTGCTTACCGTTATGATAATTTCGTCTGTTGAAGTACTCCGCTCGAGTAGGTATATTAAATGGTTCGATCATGACGGTCATCCAAAATGTCGAATTTGCTCCAGTGACGCCGAGACGGTAGTACTTGAACCGAACATCGCTCACGAAACGCATACTGAACTCGGATGGGCCTATTAGACTGCGAATCCCATCATGAGACACCAACTAAATCATCAGGAAACACATTGTATGTGTGCTAGTTTGGGAATAATAGCAGATACTATTTAATTCTCTACTAAGTTCTGGTAAGTTACCTGTAAGTAAAATATTATTTTTACCTCATTGTGTACGGATGAATGATTTTTCTAGTATTAACAACAATTTACCGAATTGACGATTTAATAAAAAAAAAAAAAAAAAAAAAAAAAAAGAACAAGAATTAGAAAATTCGCTAAGACACACTGACGTGAGCCCCAACCTACATCTAAATTTTCAATGCAACACACGTATCTATTGTATGCGGTTGTATAATCCAGCAAAAGTCTATCAGAAAAACGCCGTTTTCACTATATTGTGATAGGTACTCTAACGTCATCCTAAAGTTTTTTTCCACTTTTCCTGTAGCACTTCGTATTTTTGTATCCTCTGCCGTAAGTGATACTTGCGAGTTGTCTCCCCTTCTAGCGTTTAATAACTGAACTACTGCCGTGGCCAGGGGCTTCTTCATATCTGTGGCGGGTACTTGTTTGACGTCATTGTATCCTATGATCACTGTCTTTGGCCCATAATGGTTCAGCTTGCTTGCATACACTCTGAAAATGCAAAGCTTTTACCTGGTCTGGTCCTACCTTTCCTCAATTTTTGGTCCTTAATTTTCTTTATGTGTGAATTCTTCGTGGTCACAATAGACCAGCGTTGCTTCCAGCGCTCCGGCGACATGACATCCCCAGCCTCTACTCTGAACCGACAGGACGGGTTCGAGCGCACCGTAATGATCTTTGAATTTCAGTCCATTGCGCGCGAATTTTTTTCATTCGAAGTCATATGCCTTCGGAAATTATCTCTTTTTGTATTCGAATATTATATTTATAGAAAATAATTTCTTTTAATTTTTCTTCTGTTGCATTTTTATAATAGTCATATGTTTTACGAGAGCATTTCAACCGACTCGAAAATATAGTATAATTAATTATAATGTGATCAGATATGACACGTCTACCACTTTAGCTTGTGACAAAATTTGAAAATTTTCGCATTCTTTATTTATGTCGAAACACTTACTGCAACTACATAGTGTACAGTCTAACACGGATTTCCTAACGTATTTTTGTTTGCATTTATTAGTTTTCTTCTTGATTACAAAATCGTAATCCCTATGATCTTCGTTTTCTAAAAAGGCCTAATCGTGTATGTTGCAATCATTATTTAGTGTAATATACATATAATATATATACAGGTTTCTGAATTTTCGTATTTTTAACCCCGGCAAGCTTTTCCTATATTCCTATTTCACAGCTTTCCAACAAACGGCGAAGGGAACGGACTAGCTTAAATCCCCAGTAAAATGTTTACTTTTCTAAGTTGTTGTACTATATAATTTGGCGCAAATAGCAATTTTTTGATTATGATGATATTACGGAAAAATGTTATGAAATATCTTTGAGTTACACTATGCAAAGCAGTGTTATCAACCGGGTTTAAGGTAGTCTAATGTGTAGCCACAGAGACCCAGGGCAGTCGACTCGTGAAAGCTCAAAAACGGCTGTACTGTCTGTAACGTCTGATACGACATAGTATCAGACCTTTTAATTATATTTGAATCATTTGGCCACTAAATAACTGACAGTCAAGAAGAATCACATCTTTTAGCTACGTAAAATCTTTACGGTCCGAGATAATTTGATGTATAAAATAATTTGAATCTGTATCTATTTTTGTAAAAATAACTCGTGTATATTTAGTAATTTCTTTTGAAAATCTCTTAAGGACAGATGCACAGATAACCAATTCCCAACTGAGTTATTTGCATTGGGATGAGGGCACCGCTAGCAAGAGTGAGCGATCGAAGATCTAAAGCGAAGAACTGCTTCTAACAAAAAATAATACGTTCACTTTGTCGGTATGTTATATATGGACACGCTCTTGACTATATGGCTTTATATAGACCTTGTGCAAATCTATCCTTAAATGCTAAATACTTGCTGTTAATATATGTGTTTAGCTTTTTTTCCCGTTTCAACGTCCGAATTTGAAGTAAATGATGCCGTTTTCGTCGAGAGATTTTACGACAGCAAAAGAATTTTTCCACTGTTTCAACCGTAACACGTCACCTACGTAAGTAACGATTTTCCACATACGAGTGCAGAGACTATTGTGAAGGCCACTTTTTCCAAATTAACATTATATCGGTGACTACTCTACTTGTATTTATCCAATACTTGCCAATGGCAGTTTAACATCTCTATGTTAAAGTGTAATAATTTACTCTATTTTTAAAAGCATATTGTGGAAACGGCGCCTCCATTTTCTACTTTTCTATAAAGCTATAGTATATAAACTCAATAATCAGCATCCATCGAGAGTCTACTGAAGTTTGTTGAATAGGAATATCTCTTTGAGCACTTCCTATTTAATCGACAGAGGTCGTTAGCTGTTGACACCTCTTGTTACTTTATGTTCCTTGCGTTGCTATATCTAAAAGCTTCATATGTAATTTGCACATGTTCGTCTATATCCGCTGGTGTTTATGGCTGTTTGCAGCTAATCTGAAAAGAATTTAAATCTTGGCGCCACAAATGAAGTTAAATGGACAAGAAAGGCGCTTTTCCTTAGCGCTGTGTTCTATTTGATTCTATGGCTCGGTTGAGCTGCTGAAGACACTAAAAGTTGAGATCTTGAAAATGCATTTAAGATCGATTCTAAAGTTTTATCTTTGAAAGGGACCGAGTACGACCCCGGCTCGTGAGGAAACTGCACGGTAAGGAAGCAGTTAGCTCACCCTCAAAATAGGGACGCGCAGGCTCTGAGTAAGGGGACGCTAAAATTTTCACTGTGGTCGATTAGAACCCACATATAAGCTTTGGCCGGACTGCAGAAAATACAGGAGCATCTAAATCGACCGTTCAGTGACATTTAGTAGGCAACGATTATCTTAATCGAGCCGACATTTGAGGTCCTCACAACATAACCGATTTCTAACTTATAAGCCGTGTGTCGTAGCTTCCCAAGCGAGAGCTAAACCATCTATCCAGAGGCAGGGACCTGTTTGCCTCCAAGCTTCTCTCAAACAACCAAAGCGTTACCTCAGTTAACTCCTAACTGTGGATAGCTCAACCGTTCAAGGTAATGCAACAGGAAACAGCACCTGATTGTGGCCAACAAAAGAGGAGTCACGTCCCTGCATGACAAGGGTTTGTAGCTAATGTGGGCTCAGAATTGATGCCTGTCTATAATTTGCGTGCAACACGATACAAATATCTCACTGCCTTGAATTAAAGGCACTATCCTTAAATCTTTTATCCACGGTAGGTCTCATTGTAGATTGACCTGTCTTTGTAAACCCCAATCTGTCCATTTTTTATTATATATCAGCTGATCCTTTACTGAAATTATGTCCTACAACTTTTGACAAAATGTAAGCGGGATTTCGACGGTCAATACGCTGGTAGTTGTTTACCTGCAAGGCGTGTACAGCATTACACCCGCCGTATTGTTGTTGCTGCTGTTGGTCGGCCGCTGGGTCTTTTACGAAGGAGGCATTTCGCACCCTCACTGTAACCCAGAGCTCCTGGTAACCTGACCAACGAAAATGAAGTAATCCATGACATGAACCGTGCCGACCTGTGCTGGTTAAATCATCTTCATTTTTCGAGAGCTGTATTATAAATTTGCTTGTCTCGTTCAAGTTGACCACCATGTTTTCTCCACATAGCTCTTCCAGATAGTCTAAAAAGCAAATCGAGAATATCACAACACTAGGTGTTATTTGAAGCAGGCGTAGCTTCTGAAATTTCGGTTGCAAGGGCTACTCTAAGAGCTTTCACCCCAATGATTAATCCCAATGATTTTTAAACAGATCTATCGAATCACTATATGGGTATTTTCCTCACTGACTTTAGCGTTTTCCAGAGGCATCGAAAAGTTTCGGTTTTGCTGTTGGAAGTTCGTCGAAAATTTCGTGCCAACGTCATATGAGCGTGAGCTCGGAGTTTCGCTAACTTGTTCAGATCTCAATATAAACACTTTTATGATAACATATAGAAAATGTAAACACAATAAAATACATGACAATCCGAAGCTAAAAATAATAAATACACACATGCATGGTACGTTTTTATACATGAATGCCCACTGTACAGTTTATGAAGGAGGTGTCGTGTTGGTGGTACACGTGAAGTGTGTTGGGGGTTTCATCCAGTGCCGAAAACATGCGAACACCGATTTCGTATATATCAATGGCTGTTTCAGTGTTATAATCATTCATTTATGTTCATTTTAATATAACAATAAATTACGATAGCATATCCTGACCATTTTTTTTTTCGTAACATGTCATAATCACATTGCACTTACGGCTCAATGTTGAGCGAGGCGTCGTAGTGTTTAATTAGTGGAACTGGGCACCGGGAGCAAAAGGCAGTGAACGGCAATTTTAACGAACTCAATACTTGAGATCTTTTTGACAGACCCTTGTCTATTGTGTTTAACTTGAAACTGATAATATAGTCTGAAGGCGTGCTAAAAATGTGTTTGGTGAAATTAGAAATCAGTGACAAATTCAGTTACGTCAACGATTTGCCGGACGTTGAATTGAAGGTAACAAACAAAACTGCGATTCAAACCTATACTTAAAGCTTATTATTATACAGCAGACAATATTATTCTATAGTCGCATGACAACTAAACGTTTATGGAAACTTAGTAAGCAGAAATTTCTTCTAGCGCATATGTAATTTCTGCTTATGTTCGATTATTATAGCTCTTGGACCGACGGTACAAATTTGTACGTATACGCTAAATAGTTTTCATGTTTCTAGTACAGGTAAATTAAAATAGACTTCACTAAGAACCTTGCAATGCCGTTTAAAAGAGTATGTGATAGCGTAAATTAAAAAAAGAATTAAATACCCGAGATAATTAACAGCTGTACTGATTGTAATGGCGCTTTCGCGATTACAACATCAACGCTGTGCACGCTAATGTCTGCGTTGGGTTGTCTTCCTCGTTAGCAGAGGATGCTCACTCTTAACCTTCGATATGTTAAGACTTCCATGAAGCGACCTCGTAGCTGTTTTTGAACTACGCCCTACCAGGCCGACAGTGGAAACGCTGAGACGAATGTCTCAAGACCACACACGGGTGACCAGGCCGAGTTCTAAGCGACACTTACGCCTGTAGTTCCATTTAATGCCTGACAGTTCCTCGCAGCGGCCAAAACAAGATCTTAAAACTAAGCGGTTAGAATGTCCCTCATTTCAAAGGTGGCCCATTTGAGGCACTTCAGGAGGGAAAAGGAGTTAGAAAATTAATATTTTCTGTAGGTTTGAGCACAGTGAACGTTGAAAGGTTCATTTTTAGGCAGATCTGTCAAGACCCGATAAAAAGCTTTCTGGCATTGAAAGCTCGATCTTTATCGCTGACAATTCAGATTTGCCAAGACAGATTTACTTAAAACGTAAGATATGCTGGTCGGCAGTTTTACCTAATTATGAATTCGGGACCTCAGCCGGTATACAGCTTCACTCCTCTAAAGGGTCTCGTGTCGCTAGTGTTATCCGGAATTCGACTTTCTAAGCTTGGCAAATATAAAGGTTTCGGTACAATTGTCGATTATTTTCTCCATTAATGCTTGAAGAACGTTCATACAAACATTTAGCTCAGATCCACTTTATTAAACAGCTGCAGTTCTCAACGGCACCGGAAACACTAAAGTTTATCTGTGCTAGTCCAGCGCTCGAAATTCTAAAGCTATAAAAAATCTAATTTGTGTACCCATGCTGGCAGTAGTCAAGAACTCCACAAATACAGGCCAATAATACAATATCCCAATATCAAAGACAGTATATAGAAACACTTAAAACGCTTTACATCATATGGGTTATACAAGACTTGTCGGGTTTCTAAATTTATCTGAAAGATTTGCAAGTGTTTTCAATATGCTACCGGCAATAACAAGTGGCATAATTTCTACTACGATTCCACACGTCATGCACATCTGGAGCACCTACATGTATCATCACGCTCGTGAAAACCTGGCATTCTGCTAACTCCATGGCAGAATTCATGCACAGCAAAGCGAGTGACGACATGCCTGTTTAGCTGCTTCGTCCCTTTCCACTCATTGTTTTTCTCGCACACGAAGCAAAAAAAATTCCCAAAATCTCGTCGAATTTTCGTTTCCAGTTCGTTAAGTGCGTCTTAAAGTTTTTCGTTGCTAGGAGCTCCAAGCAATGACGTTAGTTTTCAGACATCAGTTATAAGTCGACTACGAGATACGTGAAGCGATTTAGGACCGATCTCGATGTGTGGTGGCAATGCTTTAAGAAAAAAGGCTTTCACTAAGTGTAATTGTTTGAGGTTCTCGAGTGTAGAATCTTCTCGAATGACGCGGATCCGATACGTTACAATCGAAGTTACCTCGGGGCCGAGCAAGCTGAAAGCAGGTGCGATGGAGAAGCGATGAGACAAGTTGATCGCTCATACAGCCAGCACTGCCTTCATCGTTGCCGTTCGTAGTGAAATTTCTGCCGTTGCGGGGAAGCGCAACTTCAAGTACAGAAACCGAGTGACGGAAGCAAGAGGCGACCTTACTGTGATACAGGGTGCCAATGAGCGCTGTTCTATTTCTGCTTATAAACCTAATTATCTCCGCCTTGGCCTAGTTTACAGTCAGTCCTAAATCTGTGACTGTTCGGGCCAGAACTTGCCGGACCGCGACCCTGCCCAGCCTATATATCACTAAATCGTGTGCATATATAAAGTGACTGCGATTAATTTTCTCAGCCATTTTATTAGAGAAACTCTTCAGCAAGACGGGGAATAAAGTGGGCTTAGATGATCCACCTGAGCCAGGCCAGTTTTCTCTGTAAAGGACACGAGTTCGGCCACTCCATCGTCAATGATAATTTTATTCTCGTGTATAATCGAAGCGAGAAGGTTAAGTATATTTATAGGGACACTTAGCTCGGCCAACGTGAGGATAACCTTGTCCCTGGATGTTGAGTCGAAAGCTGCTTTGAAATCGACGAACACTGAATTCCGCGGCGTAGCTCATACTCTTTTGGCGTCGACCACCAAAATTCTGTACGTTTCTGTAAAGCATTCACTCCGGTACTGATGTAGGTCTGTTGGAACGACATGTGCGCTTCCTAATAGTCTAGCCTCTTAGCCAGCAAGCTGAAAAGCAGCTTATAGTGAACACTTTTCTTTTCTATTTTTCGCTGTAACGACGGCGCGGTTGAACCCCCCTTCCTTTAGGGATCACTAGCAGGGTAGCATCCCTCCATTGTGGTAAATGCATAACAGTACACAAACACTTATTAAACAGTTCCGTCGAGTGTGGTGGTACAATAACGGCGCATTTGAGATGCTCGTTGCAGACCCTAGGTGGATCTGTGTTGCGTAGGCTCTTAAAATTTTGCATTACTTAGAGGGATATTGCGTAGTATTAAAATCCCTTCTTTCCACGCTGGGGCAGGAAGGGCACCACGCGTGGTATCGTATCCCTTGGCATAACCATCTCCGACAAGTAATTTATGAAGGTCGAGAAAATTGTCAGGCAAACCGCCGACCTGCCGTAGTACGTTGGCCATTTATATAATTGACAGGTTTCCAATCGCTTAGGGTATCGTTGCTTTTGTGACGTATATGTTTTTTTTTTTTAATAGATCGTCTTAAAAACGAAGGCTAAAGGGTAGAATTCGGGTTATATCTCGGTTGTGAGCCTGAATACCATTGGAGCTCTCCGAGCAAATTTACAAGTTGCACGACGGCCTGTCTTTCCGGGGAATGAAGGGGCTATGTTCTAGACTGGATAATTTTAACCACATGTTACGCCTAGGCTTTAACATTTGCCACGTCATGTATAGGGAGGATATTGCGGGTTCCAAGGGCTTGTCTGCAGTAGACAGCGCGACGGAGCTTAGCGGTTGTTGTGCGCGCAGTTACAATTTAGTGGGGTTTACCCGTATGGAAGTACGGATGTTTACGCCCGCTGACAGCAAATAGTGATTGCCACTCTGGAACTTTATCCTATCCCTGGTTACGTTCGTTGCCAATATATCGATAGCCGAACTTCCTGCTTGCATTAGGAGAATCAACGTAGGGGTGGGATTACCTACCCAGCAGCTAAAGTCCACGAGTGTGTCTTGAAGTGTCGTAATACGGCTCGAGTTCGGCTAGTCGAGGCGGGCACTAAGGTCGCCGACAGCGACTAGTGAGAAACAGAATGAGAGGACTACGCTTTTAATGCATTAACAAGTTTCTTGTCCTTGGCATACGTTGATTCCAAGTCAGTCGACCGAACCTAGGCTGCTACGAGGACTGGTTGCTGTCCACGTAATAGAGTGACGTCATCAGGCACAGCGTGAAGTCGCCTTCACGTTGTTGCGCGAGAAACGCGCTAAATTAAAAGGGCTAGTCGCCCAGATCTTCGTTAGCATAAGGATGCCTATGCTGTCCAAGGCTTCCGTGGAGAGGAGTGCCAGAGTTTCAGTCCGTCACAGTTCCACTATGTAACTCCAAGACTCTTCTTAGAATCTAGCCTCGTCGTAAGTTCCATTATTACCCTTTCGAGGGATTACAGTAATTCAAACAGCCGTCTATCGAAACCGGCCCTACAGTCTACAATGTTGCCAAAACCTGCTTCACAAAATCCTCAATCGTTAGAGCGGGTGGGACTCGTTGGCCGTAGTCCAACACTCCGGCTTGATGCTGCCTTTTCCAACAGGGTTTTTTTGACGATGGTTGCGCTGGGCGGTAATTCGCCCGTTTGAAGCTAACCTGGCCGTTCGAACGTTCGGCTCAGGGAAGCCTGGCTCCCCGGTTGAGCCGGCTGTGTAAGCCCCTCATTGTTGCTGTATCGATTGCCGTTAGGTGAACATCTTCTGCCCCTTTCGGTTGCCAACATTTTTACGCTCACAGGAGGCTTGATTCTCCTATAAACAATCTTCTTGGCCACCTCGCTTTTATAGCTGTACCGGCCACTCTCTACGAATCGGGCGCTGTGATGTGAAGAGCGGAAGAGCCGAAGTTTCGCATTTTCTTGACTCGCTTTGCTCAACAGTATCTTTGCCGTTTTGCAGTCCGAGTCGTAGAAGGGAATGGAGAGCATATAAGCTTCTGATCTGGGTTACGAAGTAATTCTGAAGGATTCTTCACTTTGCTGTTGTTGTTGTTCTTTAATGAGGAACGCCGGTACAGCTGAGTTGTGTTTACAGCTCTTCCAACTCGAAAGGGAAGTGCGATCAGCGTATTCTCGAGAGAAGGACATTTGCTCATAAGCTCTCGAAAATATCAGGTATTTATAGTATTTCCCTAAGGATGTGCCTCGATAAGCACACGGCCCGGACAACAGTCAGCAGCAACCTAACAAAAGGTATATGTTTAGGCCACGGCTGGTTACTAAAAACGAAACATATACTAGTGTATTCTGCCTAGTGAATAGAACTGACGGTATATTAATCTTTGTATTTGCAAATATCCAGGAAGTTTGAGATATCCGGAGCGTACATAAAGAAAACATGCCTTTAACTGACAAATTTTTAAAATATAGTTTTACGTCACGATATTAGTTCGCTACAACTAAGTGAATGCAGGGGAACTGAACTAGTAGATTCTTCAAATGGTCGTCTCAGTTTGTTATTACTGTCCACTACTACAGTCACAGGTTTAAAAAAAAAAATGTATTTTATTTGTGGTACGCAATACTATAACGAACACATTTTAAGGTCCAATGCCAAAGTCCTTAAAGAACGAAGTGTTTACATTAAGCGTACAGATCCAACAGCTGATAATCGATACTCCTGGTAGAATAACAAAAGAGATGGCATAAAAGATAAATCAATGTAAGTACAGTATAGAACAGAAATTAGCGAAAGGATGGCTGTCTCATCTCGACGAGAGAGTCATTGTCCACACCGCACTGACAAGAAGACCGCTGGTTAGAACTTTGCAGTGCGATGTAGTATCATTTGTTAGGAAGAAATAGATGGTATTAGTTTCTGTAGAATGAGTTGATTTCAAATGGTAAGTAGGGCTTTACAGGTCAATTTTAGAAAAATTATTTTTAATTAGGAAAAGCAGCAAAACAGAATACAGAACAGTAAACGCAAGTGTACTGAAGGTAAAAAAAAAATCCCTAGAAAAGCTTTTCTAATTGACCTTATATGTGTGCTCTATTGTTAAATAACAATATACAGAGATATTGCTGCTGACTTAACCCGTTCCTCCATAGCATAGGTGCCATATAAATACGGCTTGCATAACTGGATACCTATTTCGGTAAGGGGAAGTAAACGGCTAGCTCAATGAGTAGGCAAAAGCTGCTACGATGCTATAGGCGCATGCGTTTTTTTGTCCAGGCTCTGCCCTGAAAAAACTATCAGTGAAATTAACTAATGATGATGAATATCGTTCGAGTATACGCATAATAATCATTATTTAGATTTACAGAAAGAACATGCTACCCCGTTCAGAGCACTATTTGCTATAAATGTTTGTAAATTTAATCAGATTGCATTTATTATATAAACTTTCAGCGACAGACTGCCGAATAAACCCCACATTTTATAAGCATTTGCTGGGAATCAGGAAACGCAGCTGAATTTTCGCAAGATGGAATTTCCCTTTATGGTACGGTAGCAAATATTTCGATGCGTCAACAATTTTATCATCCTTGACATTTGCATCGTACGCCGTTCAAATCGTTTCGGAGCTCCTTTTCTCTAACGCTTCTTGTTTGTCTCTGCTGCTGCTGCTGCTGCTGAATCCCGTAGTAGCTTGCGGACTTGGGTGTTCGTGCAGCGTGCTGCACGCGGCGATGAAAAATAGTCTTTTCTATCTTGTGAGATTTGATTGTGATCCATATTTCACAAATCTCGAGATTATTGCTTGCTTTCTCCATCAAGGTGACACGCACGCACGTACATATAACGAATTAGATATTCAGAATAGATTCTGCTGCGCCCCATTACGAATTTTCGAAGTACGTCATGCTAAGAGGCACTTACTTAAGAGTGCGAATTACCAGAACTATTAGCATATACATTGGTTCTTTGTCTGAGGTTAACTTAACGTATAAATCCAACAAACTTCTCAATTCGACCAGTATTTAGTAAGTGGCAACATGTGACGATGATGGCGAAATGCTTTACTAATTTGTCGAAAAGCAACAACATTGCCTCGACCTGTAAATAACCAAATACATTGAAATGATCGCTTTGCGGTAATCATGTAAGCGGCCATTTTATTTTTAATGCACATCTTTCGAAGCAATGTTCAAATGCCACGTTACGCCAGAGCTAGGAAATGCTGAGCCAGCTTTGGCTAGTGAAGAGGTCTCTGTATTAGATAGAGCTTTTCGTAAATTGTCCTAGTAACTACTCATACAGCAGAACGAATTTTCCTACTCTGCGCACGGAAAATGGCCATAACATATTCTTGACATAATACGCATTAGCATAACAGATCGTCTCCAAAAATAGCTAGTCCCATTTATATAGAATTTATGAAAAAAAAAAAAAAAAAAAAAAAAAAAAAATTTGCAAATCCAAAGGAAGCTGAACTGAGGGAAAAATCGTTTTTAAGCTAGATCATACTATGCAAATAGTGCTAAGCCTCGTCGGAAGCAAAAATCGCCCGAAATACTTTATACATTATCGCATCTAATATTTTATTCTGTTTTGACAACGCGCTAGCGTAACTAACGTGAGCGTAGTTATACGGTGCAGTGAAGAGAGTAACTAGAAAAAAACGGAACACAGACAAGCACTAATTTGAACGCTCCAATCTTCAGCCTAAAATAGAAATCGCACCGCATAAAGTATCGCCCTTTTGCAACGCGGTCCATTACCGCATTCTAACTTGCCTACATCTAGCTAACGTAACAAAATCATCAGTTGGCAAAACGTCTAGAAAACATATGCGAAAAAAACGAAACAAAATCCTGTCAAAATGGCGACAACCGCAATAAAGTACAAAAAACTTACACTCTTCATGGGCTGAAACCGCCGTCAATACTGCACAACATACCATAAACGGTATCGCGATCCTTGGCATCATTGACATTTACGCGTAAACATATAATTAACTTTCATTGCTAAAAGTTAAACGTTTGTAATTAGCTGCTGGGGTACACTTATAATTGTTAACGTATCTGTTATCTACCGTCATATATGGGTTCTTTCAGCTAAAGAGCAGTTGCTGCAAATGTCAACGGCCAGTACACACTTGTTACCACCATAATAACAGCTTCTCATTCGAGAGCTATCACCTTCCCCTATACGCGTCTATGGCTGTTCGTACAAGAGTCAACGAACCGAGTCAACAGTTGCGGTTGGAGTACTCCGTTGACTGGAGAAGTGATATGCGCACGCTAAGAGAGGGTACCTGCTTAGCCGAGTCTCGATTTTTCGAACAGTGATGAAATGAAACGAAAAAAAAAATAGAGGGAAGAGGGGGTGATGAGTGAAAAAAGCAGACTGAAATAATAGTCTCGCTCTCTCATTCCGATATGTGTAAGTCCTGTTTCTTTTTCCCTTGGAGAACGTTTCTTGCTGTCGTCGACATTGTTGTTATTGGCTGCTATTTTGTCTGTCGAAACGGGCATGTTAATACGGGACTCGATATCCCGCGAACGCTTATTGGAACGCTTTCTTCTACTGGCGTTCGGTCGACCGTCATTTGCTAACGTTGACGCTAATTATTAGCCACACACTTCGCGACGCGCTGTCCTAGGAGGCCTTTTTAAGCTTGCGTACGCCTCGCAAACGGCTCTGGTACTTTTGAGGGCGGATCACTTGCTAGTCAGTAGGAATTTACGCAGCTAGTTGTATACTGTTCAGCATTATCTCTTTGATCCTGGGTTTTGAAGTGCTGACTTTTAGTACGAATAGATATGTCCGCCTACTAATAATTGCAGTCCGGATTTTGCGTCATCCGCGCTCCTTCTGTTTGTGCCCTACCCTTTAGGGAGGTCGGCAAACGGATGGAAAACAGTGCGTCACCCTGACCTAGGGGATAGGCGGGCAGTGATTGCAAGCAAAGGTTAGCGGACCTGGAAGGTAGAGCAACGGTCGAAAGGAGCAGCACAGCAGCCAACGAAAGTGAAGATTAGAACACAACGAAAGGAAGACAGACGGCTGAACTTTTCCAGTCAAGCGGACGAAGCAGAGACAAAACCATAAGGAGAATAGAGTGGCGCAATGGCGGTAGTGATTACTGCTGACAGCGTTAACTTAGTCCAAAATTGCGCCGATAGGATTGAGCCACAGGTAAAAAACCGAGGAGTATAACCGAAAAGCGAGTTTTTATGTTGGCAATAACACCAGAGAATCAAGGACCACTATGCAAAACACAATATCAATACGCTTGTTTTAGCATATATCTACGTTTTCTAATTACTTTTATAACTCTTATGTTTTGAGTTTTACGACCGGTATCGCCACTGGACATTCCATCAGACCGTTAGCTCCCAGCATGAAACGAAGCTCCTCTATGCCCGGGGTCAAAGCTCTCAGGTTTATGACCTAGAAATTGTTTAGATAGAATAGATTCTTAAATAACTTTAAGTATATACATTAAACTGATATAGAATAATAGGTGGAATTTAGTGTCTTATTTTATAAGCTTAAGGCGGATACAACGGGTAATATTAGTTCCATGGGCATAATTACTAAGCCAGAGTATTATCTAAATCCTTTTTTTAGGGTATACTAGAAAATAGGCGCTATAACATTTCAGGCGGATGTATGTACTACGAAACAAAATTACCAGAACAGCCTGCCGTAGTCAGATTTTCCCCACAGGATTACTGTTATCGAATAAACCTCCTCCTCCTCCTCATTGTGAGCTTGTCTTTCGTTGGCTATTTGAATTGGGAATGCTTATGCGTTCATACATTCTATCACATTGGAATTTATAGGTGATATCTGCATGCATCATATGATGTCCGTCGGAGGCCGTATCATTTGTAAAGCCTTCGTTTCATACGCGCTTATAATTAGAATAAACAGAAATTCAGATGTTCTCTTTTTCAATATCCTCGCTTGACAATTCGTCTAGTTGGTACCGCGATACCACACTACAACGGCTATTGCGCCCCTTTGTTGTACGAGAACTACCGGAAGAAGTTTACGATGATATGTCAGAGGAAATTTTTATACTAGCAGCGTTTTGCGACGGATATAGAAGGTGGGCGGGAACGGATTACGCAAAAGTAACAAAAGACTTGCCGTCATGCTCAAGTGAGCAGCTTGTGGGCTTGGGAGTGGGGAAAAGCTCATAGCAGCGTTATTTATTTGGACGCATGCATTCTATATACAATGCCTAAAAGCAAAACTGAGAAATTACTGGTAAGGTAAGCATGCAGGCGAGGCAGGCTGCCGCCTACTCTAGGCAGTAGCAGTACTTGTAGCAGTGTCCTGGTCTGGGATGCTTCGGGTCCCTGATCACTACAGCAGCAGCTGCATCCACTTTCGACAAGAACTTGTGCTGCTTCTGCTGTTGGGCTGCCGAGTAAATGGGTGGGTTCACGCTGCCCTCTATCGGATTGCCTATTGCGGGACCAAGGAGCTAAGCTGGTAAAAAAAAACTCCTGACTCTCATCTTTCCGCGCACACACTGTCATTGCGTGTTCAAAAATAACCGCAGACTTATGCATTGTTGCCCCTGCACTTATCCTTGACTTAACAACCTGGTAAGGTTGCCTCTGAGCGAACCTAGCACGGTTCTCTACCGTGGCGATCTGACTACGTAAATCCAGCTATGCCCTAAAAGATCCGTTTCTAACGAAGAGACACGGTGCTGCTCTATCGCATCGTTTCTGTACGCACTCTAAATAACTGCCATCGCCTCTGAAAGCTCACTTCCGTCGTTTCACTCAAAGTACAGGTTAGACCCGCTCTAGATTCCAACAACACAGGTGCATTAGTTAGAGATTCGTACTGCATGCGATAAAATTTGCATTTACATAGTAATTTACAAATAGATTTTGTAATGTTAATAAAATGTCAAAGTAGCGTTTACATATAAGTCGCGGATCAAACCTGAATACATAAACATGGGTTGCTTCGATTGGTACGATACACCCATTTTCATGTGGCTCGTTCAGTCTCCGTTTGTAATAAATCGAAACATTGGAATATAGTCTCATACAAGTGTGTATATGTAATTACTTGTGGGTATTTATTCAAAGTCAGCCCAGGGTCAGCCAGCGGTCACGGGTGAAGTATTTAATCGTAGGAAATATATTGTGGATCGTTGTGTTTATGGGTTATTCGAATGCACGAAACGTACGCTTACTGCCAGCTCTCAAAGTTATCTATTTTAATTAGTAAACTTGTTACGGCTATAAAACAAACGAACCCACGTAATAAATAGTTTAAATGTAAAAAGAATAAGGTCTCGTCACGTTTCTGCGCGGTTAAGTCTAAGTCGCCATGTATAGAGAGACGTAGCTCTAATTGTGTCCAATCGCCTTACTAATTCGGGTCCACCATTGAAATATCGTCTGTTATAAGGTAATTGTCTTCTACCGCGTAGATTCAGAAATAGATTCTCGACAGAGGAGTAGTAGATGCAACAACAAAAGAAGTCGAAACCAAGTGAAAGGAAATGCAACCTGTAACAGTTCTCCAACTGACAACCCAGATTCTTGTGGATGATCGCGCTTTTTTTGATGCCCATTTTACCTTGATATCTTCCAGCTATAGCAGTCCTCGTAACAACAGCTGTGTCCTATAGAAAGGACGTACCAAAGGTGAATCTTTTGCCTAACGCTTAGTATTATCACGATCATGATCACATGATCGAAGACAGTGGTGCATCATTATGTTCTCTTTCTGCTCTTTCTCTCTTTTCTTGCCAAAGTAAGACTCTTGTTCTTCCAAGGATATCAACGCGGAGCGAATGCGTTTGGAAAAGGGGGGCTTTGTATGAGAAGCACCTCTGGGTTGACGGAAACGTCTAGCGAACTCTCTAATAAATTTGGTTACATAAATTTAGTGACATGTATGCATATCCTATAGATACCTGTTCATATCATGCGCAAAATGATGTATCGTAAGCATTGGCTCTAGGTGTCAATTTTTTGGCTCTAGCTTGAAGCAGAGTATAAGATGTCTAAATTCTACGCGAAAACTCTTCAGAAACAAAGTACTAGCTTCAAAAAAAATTTAAGAGAACATGTTAAATATGAAGGCATCTGCTTTTTAACTGAGTTCGATATCGGGCATTTTCTAGCTACGGCTAGTCCATTCCTCTCTTCTCTTCTGATACCTATGGTTGACTTATTTTTCGTTGTTGTGTTGTTAATCCAGCTTTAAATCGTTTAGTTCACCTTTAAACGAAAGTTATCAATTCAACGAGCTATAAGAAGACTTGTTTGGACATGAGTTCCTGTTTACAGTTAGGCGATTTAAAGGTCGAAAAAGCTTTTGGCCATGGAGAGAAATCATCTGTAAAAAAAAATTCGAGTAAGAACGATGACAACGGACCTAGACATGTGTAAAGGACGAGTAACAGTAGACTGAATTGAGTCTATGTTCTAGTCGAAAGTTTCCGTGTACCGGCCGCAGCCTACCGTCCACAAGAGCTTACGCTCAGTTCATACGAGCCTCAGCGGAAGTTAGTTTAAGAGCGTCCGTTAAAATAGATCTTGTGAAGAGACTTTTTTTCATAATATAAAGTGTACCAGACGTCTTCGCGTAAGACCAGCTGAACGTGGTGCTTTTGGGGAGACATCGTTCCAGGGGAAGTGATTCATTTCAGTTTCCTTTATGTTTCGAACTTCGTGACTCGAACCTAGGCCACAGCACTTCTTTAAGACTAGCAAGTGAATACGTTACCCACTAAGCTATCACTGGGACCACGATGGCCATAACGGAGCTGTCGAAATAACACAACAACATGTCGTTCAAAGAATAATAATTGGTCGGATAGAATCATTAAAAAACGCAGTCCCATTGGTTTAAACTCTCTAAAATTTCGGCTTTCTTGCTACGACTTAACAAAAACAAGCACAGACACGGCCTACTAATGGCTCAAAGAGTTTTATCCAAATGCGTGGTTGGAGAACTCTTTTCTGCTTCAAGAGAAATAATATGAATATAATCGGTATTGCCATAGATTACTAAGAAGCGGCATTTATTGGGTTTACAGAAAAATCCTACGTATAGAGTAAATGGTGTCCTTCTAGCAGTAAGCATGTATACTGAGTTAGGCTACCGAACAATGAATTAACTTGTGAAAAGAGTTAGCGTTCGTCTAGGGTCCTGAAACAGGGGGCGCAGTACATAAAGCAGAGTCAATTTGAAACTAAACAGAGTCGAATCTATGGTGTCATCGAAGTTCTAACGAGTGTCTATATTGACTATGATAAGCTACTATATACTAACTTTAGCAGGTTGGAATCGAGGTGCTTCCTAGAATTGGTTAGCCATACTTCACGTCGGAACTCTCATTGAACTAGTTTCATGCTTAGGATGCGCAAAAACATATTAACTGTCGACTTGCGCCTGACACGGTCATATGGTCTGGGGTATATTATTTTTTATTATGCTTAAACTTAAATATGGTAGATATTGAAAATGCTAACTAGACCGAAATATGTGACAACTGCTGCCAATAAACGGGCAAGGTATTCTCACCATACAACTCCTCGGAGATAAAGTGTATAAAGTTTTGGCATAGGATCATTTGACATGAAGTCACATCTTGAGGGGTGTAATAGATCAACTTCCCTTGATATGACGCCACGTGAAACGCAGACGAGCAGCTTGAGTCAAATATTCCAAAACTCGATAGACCATGCAGCGAAACGAACCCACAGAAAAAGAAGGTAAATATCTGAACTCGAAGCTGAAGTAGCTGGAATTTGGAAGGGGCTATTTGTTTAGATCAACGACTCATACCAGGACTCTTCACTTCTGTTATTGCCCAAGAAAAGATACAGATCAAAAGATCAGGAGGCCAGTTTCGCTTACGATTGTTATGAGAGTGATACTGGAAAAAAATTATGGACTAATTTGAGAAGAGCAATTCGAGTATAGAAATAGGGCTTGTATTGCCTATTGCGTATAGCACTGTTAAAGAAATCGAGTAGTTAGTGTTGCAGTGAACGAAACGTTTTTAGATCAACAGGTAGCGCGTGCGCAACGCCTGCCGTTGGATAAAGGACAGTTGACAGTCAGCTACAATGACAAGATAAGGTCCTTGGAAGTTTCTCCCTTTTTATATTCCTTTTATCGATGATGAGCTTAAACGCATAATGTTCAGCCCTGTAGGGCTTGTAACATATCCGGGTGATATTAAGATGTATGTATCATTGGACTTGGGCTCTCAAAATGGATCTAAGACTTACGGCATATTAACGCCGGAAGTCCAAAAGGAACCACAGCATCGGGACTCAGCAAGGAATTAAATGTATGAGCGAGTGTTTCCTGCGTTTATTGTGTTTACGTTCGCTGTGTGGAATACTCGTGCAGACAGTCGATGTTCATTCATAATCAACTTGATGTCGAACGCCCTCTATGGAAAGAATATAAATGTGTCCTGTTAAATTGTTGCTGCAATGAAGCAATGTTTTAAGAGGTACAAACAAGATTTTTATGTAAAATAGAGTTTAGCTACAATGATGGAAGTGGTTAGTTAGAATGGCTCAATCGCAGATATGATGAGAGGCATTTACATGAATGTCTTATTTGATCGAACGAGTGGTTCAGCTGGAGGCGATGCGAGGTGAAACTTTGTACTGCCCGCGCGCTCACAGCGTCCTAAATGCCCGTCTATGGCACATCACCGAGCGAATTTTAAAGAAACAATGTGATATTGTATTAAAAAAAAAAAAACAAAAAAAAAGGTTCCAAACTTCTATTTAGTGCTCTTTCACCTTTTTAATAATTATCCCGATGAATTATTTTATCTTAATTCTCTTACTTATTCTGAAATGCATTAGTTTTGCCGGCAGTCCTACACTTTTTCAATTTGAGCATCTGCACAAATCATAGTGCAAATAACAGACCGACAGAACTAATAATGTTGTTACAATGTTTAGATCGAGAGCGGAGAAGCATATATAATTAAGTGCAGGCCATTGTTAGGCACCCAACACTAAGAGTGGATCCCAGCAGTTACTAGTGGCTCTGAGTGCTCCTTAAGAAACCAGCGGAAAACTATTGAAAGGCCTGATCTGCTTGGCTGAGTAACGTTTCATTTTCATTAAACGCTACGTGAACTCCTCCTGACAGACCATTGTCGACGCAATTAACACAATTGAACTTGTTTTGATAAACTCTTGGAAAGAAAAATAAATCGATGGTATAAACATGATACGCCTTCGTTGTTTTTAAGCTTTGACCCCGTGACCTTCATTGACATCTTAACGCAGTCAGCAAATGCTGCTAGCTTTCAAATTCGCATAAAACATATGTTTAGCACTAAACACGTTTGTAGTAGGCCTGCCGGAATGTCTAACCGCAGATGCACAGTCACCTTTGTTTACAACGGCGTGTCCTCTTTCAGCTTTTTTCGAACAACGATATGTGAGGAGCACATGAAGACCCTTGAATACATACCTACCATGCTGTTATTTGATCTTAACGTATTTTTGCTTCTATATTTGATCGTTTCAAATACACAGTCGGATCGACTAAAAATGGTGGTAGCAGTAATCACTAAACCTGTGATTTGGTTTATGTACACAATTTCATCAAAAATATCATAAAGCTAAGCTTTTCTTCTTCGGCGAGCAAGGTGTTTTTAGATTGTACTCAAGCATCTAAACTGTATAGTATACTAAAAAGTCCGGGAAAACATTGTTTTTTTCCCTCAATAAGTTATTTTTAACAAAATACTTCCAAATCTGTGCTTTTAAAAAGGACTCCGAACATTCCTTAGTTTTATTTAGATAAAAGGATTATTATCGTGATTGGCTTGGCCTGGGTGATGACGGGCCACAATGTCTGTGCAAAAAATCTAAATTTCAAGTTTTGATGGTTCCACCAAACAAACTGGCCTTTTTGTAATATCATTCCAATGGTTAGCGATCAAGAATAGATAGCAATAGGTCTGTTTTGATTTGTATGCAGTTCGACGGATAACACACTTCGTTTGGCGCTGGGGGCCTGCCTCCTGTAAGAACTTGAAACACTGATTTGTTTCAATAAATCTGTTTGAACAACCCTTCGCTTAAGGTCGTGGTTTTAACCATTTTGTGACCTTAATTAATTCTTTTTTTGCTGTTACCAAGTGATCGATCAAGAATTACCAAATGTTACCTCTGAAGCAGCAATCTTTATGTTGTGGCTTCTGGATGAGCCTAAAAGTTCTTATATGATATTTACCGCAATTGACAATAAGTGTGACATAGGGTTGTTGAGGTCTATATGCGCCGGCCATGTCAAAAACGAGAACATTTTTGGCGACGGACATTGAAAACTTTAAAGTGGATCAAATCACCTTGAAAAAGACTTTTCCGACCTAATCATGGATTATAGCCGCACAATTCCAGACGTGTCAAATACAGTGTGTACTATATAGTGCAGCGCCACTATCACGCAGAAGTTACTTATGCGTTTTTCATTGGTCCGTAAAAACCGACCCGCGCGATGATCCGACGACACATCTAAATGTTCCAAAAAAAAAGTAACAAGTGAGTTAGTACCTCCATACGAGTTTTTTCGGAGGAGAAGCGCAGTGAAGGCAAGTTAAAATATCTGAATTAGAACAGCAAGTAGACTGGTCTTCTTACTTCAGCTGCCTAAAAGGCGCGTCTAGTAAGAATGTGCACTAGGTTTTGAAACTCTATGTTAGATGGCCGTGTATTTCAGATAATTTTCATTTAATGTTGAACCACACAGAACTGTCATAGTTGCAACTTTGATTATGAGACCAAACCGCGAAAACGAGGCGATTGTTATTGGCAGATGCAATTGTAACTTCAAATAAATTAAAATAAATAAATAAATAAATAAATAAATACAGATCAGAAACACGCTAAACCTATCGTTATCTTTCAGTTTATTATATGATTTTCTACAAGCGGGGCGTCACAGATATTTGCGTCAAGTTATCGCTACGGCTATCGTACAGTTTCATTAACTTCATCACGGTTTAGAGACACACACACACACACACACACACGTTTATGATTACCGTTACCTTATGACTACCGTTACTTACACTGAGTACCGTTCGCTGCACGTCGTTCGATGATAGAAGGTTGGTAGATACGAATTAAGTAGCCACTAATACACTAACAAGGGTAACTGCTCCTATTTACATCGTGCATCGTTTCGCACCTTCTCTGCCAATATGGACTTAATCCAATGCCGTGTCATTTGTACTATGCTTGTTGACACATTTTTAGTACCTAATGTAACCAGCCTACCTTTCTAATCTGTCCCTAGCGATCCCACCAAGATACGATGAACCTATCCGTCCTGTGTTTCTGTAGCGTATCTGGCTGCAAGTCGTTTATTGTGTGGTTTTTGTGATTAGTTCCAACAAAATTGAAATTATTACTTTATGATTAACGACATCCATTCATTGATGGCTTGAAGGATTTTCCGCTCGCGGTGAATGGTAGCAGTATCTAGACACTTGCCTTCCGCACATTATTTAGTAACGAAAATATTGTAGAAAAAATGACGGGTATCTAAAACAGTTATCGATTGTCTAAATAAATCAGTTCCCATTTTACCCAAAAGCTTGTTTTTCCCAATTTCTCTCACTCGCTGTTCTCTTCTAGTGTGCTGTAACGATATTGCGTTGTAAGCGCAATTTTTACTCGAAAAAACTCTTCAGAAATGGAGGTTCCAGGTGGAAAAAAAAAAAAAATGTAAAACTGAAACCTTTTGTACTATACAGCTCGTCGAGTTCAGGGCGTCGCCAAAAACAGATCGAGAGGTTCGCCTTATGTACGGTAACGGCACTCTAGCTGAGAGGACCGTGACTTTTTTTTCATTTGAAGCGTTAGTTAGAATTCAGAGGATGCTCCGCTCTGGTCGACCATCTAAGTTTCATGACGACCGTCTGAAAGCACCTTTGGGGAAAACTGAATAACAAACAACTCAGGGATTGGCCGAAAAGATGGGCTGCAGCTACAAGACTGTCACTGAAGTCTTACTTGGAGTTTGCGTACCTAATTAACTCCCTGAATCCGACAAGAAACTATGGCTTAACATTGCAGTCTCAGCATCTCGCTCGGATGCTTGTTGCATCAAGTGACAACAGGAACCAATAGAAAATTGTTGACCAACAATGAGAAGTGACAATAGAACCATCAACATGCACCAGAGATTAAAATCGGTGGTTTTAGGTAGGAAACCGGGACCTAGGGTCAAGCCAGATGGTTACCAAAAAAAAAAGATTATACGTTGCGTTTGATGGGACCACAACGGCTTTGTTCACCACAAGTTGTTTTCTGCGAACGATACAGTTGACTGACATGTTTATTTGCCCCGGCTGCATCAAATTAGGCAGATGGCCCATAACAACGCGAAGCAACATGCATTACTTGGTCGAAAAAAGCCGTGAACAATGGTAAGGAATACATAACGTGATAACTCACTGTCATAAGAATAAAAATGTGTGCTATTTCTTTGCCGTGGCAAACCGGCTTTTTCGTAAAAGGCAAAGCTTATGGTAGCTATAATTTCTGCTTAGTTCTTGCATAATAATCGGAAAATCATAAGGTGTTATATATATATATATATATATATATATATATGAAAGGCTAGGCAGAAGTGGTTTGTCAAAAAAAGTAACAAAGCCGAGCCTTTTGCTCGCAAAAAGTAGGGCTGTCGAATAGTCCACCAAAAGTGTTTTGTGCAGGAAGGCCGAAGTTCATTTCAGTGAATGCTACCACTACAAAATCTATAAAGCCGATATTTGACTAACTCAGCCTAAAATGCTTGACCAATTGTTACAGCAGAAATTGAACGGGCTCTATTGTTTGTTCCTCATAAAAAAATAGCTAAACTAAGCTTTAGTACCTTCGTACGGAGACCCTTCGAATGCCGTTGCAAGTGATCGCATAAGCTGATTCCTTCCCCCCCTTTTATTCGATGCAGTGAAACACAATGGGAGGCTTTATGGGGGGCTGCATAGCAGTGAACAACACAAGGACAGACCACTGAGGAGGTTAGAAACGCGGCTTGATTTGACACGTATTGCCTTGTCGGACTAGCAAACAGCTTTACATCTTCCTCGAGGAAATCCTACGTCTTGGAATTTCCCCTAACTCTATCGAAGTTGGGCAAGTTAAGCCTAGCTCTGCCGATCTGTTAAACTTATTTCATTGTACCATTACTAATTACTGTTACTTTACCATTTTCTATAGGAAAAAAAAAAACTACCAGTCAGGAAATTTCGATCTCTATTGTTAAATCAGTATTGAACGCAAGGGCAACAGCTTTGAAGAACCAAATTGACTATGTATTCCAAGAAGTGACGCATAAGGTGCAAATGTAGTCTTTATTGCTATACAGCTGAACGGTGCAGACATTTCTGAGTGACGCAAATTGGCTTGCCACATAGCCAACGCGTGTTGCATCGTTCAACTGTTGTGTGCCACAGATGTCTGTGATTCCTATACATATTCACTTCAGTTGCAATAAAAGCTATTACGTTCAAGTGTTGACGTTGTCTGACTTTGCAAAAAAAGGAAAAAACCTTGTGCCCGTAAGCTTCGATCTATCACACTACTTCTCAGGAAAGTCCTAAGTTATATCAAGGCCGAACAACTGAAATGCATTAGGTTTGAGTAAAGAAGGGGAAAAAAAAAAAAAAAAGAAGGGAAAGGTACGTTTTCGACTACACGAAGTATTCAATTACATTTTTCGTATTGTATTTCGCTTTTTTCCGGACTCAGGCAACTGCCGAATCAGCGAAGAATATTCACCTCTCGTGTAGAGCAAAAACTCGATAACTGAAGGGACGGCTGGCTACTTGAGAACAATGAGGACCGATCGAAGCCTTGCAAAAGCTTCCATGAGAGGTTTACTTGATTCAAACGATAAATCACACATATCATTCTCAACGTTAGTTTGAAGCGCAAGAATGATAGCATCCGATAACACCGCTGACAGGTTAACAGCTATGTGTCCTTACAATATATTCTAATATCGTATACGCGAATGTAATGATCACGTGGAAAACGCGGAACTGTAAGCTAATTCTTCGATTTAAAGTACTGGTTTTTGGATTTAAAGTCCGGATTGAAGTAGTAGCACATGCTCTGCGGTCAGAAGGCTGCGCGCGGAAGGCGGATATAATACGCTTAGTAGCCTACGCATAGTATCTGAACCTGTACTTTGAGAGCTCATAGTGTCATATATGGAAAAACGACTTGGCATAGATATTTTACGCAAAACCTATGTCTACTGGTATAATTTCAAAACGCGACTGCTACATTAGAAGCAGTAACCCACGAAGAGCCTCTAATACCACTTGGCATAAAAACAAATAGTTTACATCAACGTCGAAAAAAGATAAAACACACATCTCTTATACAAATGTCTTGTTAAATGCGTAACAACAAACCGAAAGGGATTGACGATACGACGCTATTTACTACTAGTGCTGCCGTGGGCTAAAAAGAGGGCAAGAGTAAAAGGGGCGCGATTGCGCGCGCGCCGAGAGTCGTCAATTCCAATAGCTGTTGATCATGGACAACGCCAGGTGACATGTTAGTTGCACCTGTTTCCCTTTCGAATAATCATTGCGGCGAAGACACTGGCCACTGAAGCATAATTCGAACTTCTTTCAAGGTAAAATATTTATTCAGTTCATTGAGATCTTCATTACCACTAGCATTGAGTACCCGTAATCTACAGCTACATAACATGTTAAAGGTTGTTCTGGATCAGCAAACTGCGCACAATAATAGCCCTCTAGCTAAATAAGTAGTATTTTATCTGAATCGTTTTTTTGAAGGGATCATTACAACATAACAATGCAACTAAGTTTAGTCTATACTACATTACGAATAATAGATTTTTTCCAAATTTCTGAATGATTCCCATTAAGATACCCCCTCGTCTACTACTAAGTATATTTCGCATCTAATTTTTCTCATTGCAACCCCGGTCAAGAACTCTTACACGGCTATATTATCGTATCTATTTACTCTTACACGGCGATATCTATCGTATCTAAACCTTTTTTTTTTTTTAAAGATAAATTAAAATCAATTTATCCGATACCTTGTATCACTGTTAGAAAAAAAAAAAACTTAAATATTTTATAACTTAACTCATTAAATAGGGCCTTTCTGAAAACCGGTTCACCACTTGCTGCTTTCGGCTTAGAAAATTTCTCCTATAAATCATGTGCATTATAGGAAAGTAGAAGAGGGTCAAACGCTGCTTCAGACTGTATGGCCTCGAAGGCCGCCACGTCAACCTTTAGTGACATTTTATACCTTTAACGCTAGCCCGTACCCGCCGGAAAAAAACGTACTAAATACACCATATGAAGAAAATCAGTGGCTATCAATTAAAAAAAATCAGGAGATTTCAATTCGCAGGACATAACGAAGGTCTTGAAATTGATCCTAGTCCGTCTGTAGTTGCATAAGGGCAAGCTACATATGGGCCGCGGCAGATGCCAAGAAAAAATATTTTTTTGCAGCCTTTAAGAGTGCGTAAGTAAAAAAAAATCGAAGGACACTTTCCATGTACCAATGCCGATTCTGAATATGCTCTTATAATAGAAATTGGCATTATTATCATTATAATACGATTGGTATATCTGGCCTCCTTGTCACAATAAAGTGAAAACCAAAAACATGCCTAACAGCATTAGTTTCGAAAATTAACATAACTCCATTTTACGAGCGTTTAAAATATGCCCGCATAACAATAGCAAACCTAGTTAATAAAAACGATTTTTTTTTTTTTTTTTTAGATAAGTTTAATATTTAAAGTTGGCCAATATTATTTTTTTCACTGTATTGTTTGGAATGTTTTGAAACTAGTTAAGAGCGTTCATCCCGTGGAATGAAACTGCTTACGCACGCGTTTGTTTACCGTCAGAGATGCATCAACGACAGGACACCCGTTTGAATCGGTAACGGGCATTTCCATTAAAAATGCACTTGACGCTTATCTCAGGGAGCCTTTGCGCTTAATTGGTTATTAAAAATAAAATTCAGAAAGGATCAATTCAGCAGATAGAAACAATGTCCTCATCTCTTTGGGATCTGGTTATTCCTACAAAGATCAACACGCTCCCGAAACCATCTCCCCTCTAATCTTGCCATTGATCATATTATTATCATATACGATCGTATATAAATACGATAAGATTGGATTATACAACAAATGTACATTATCAACAAGTTACTGACTTTACTATTTGGTAAACTTTACCGTTTATGAACTCGGTGAAACCTTATAATAGTGAGTTGCTTCTAGAAAGGAAATTGCTGGTACAGTAACATATATTTTACTTTTCTTTTTTTTTTTTTTTTTTTTTATATACAATCCCATACACGTTTTCTAATAAACGAATATTGAAATTTTCATTTCCCAACTTCTTTTCTAATACATACATATATCACAATCTGTTGGCCATATGGCCATGTTCTTTGGAAATTACTACAAAGGCCGTGTGTCTATAACTCATGTGGTATGGCATCCTCGAAAGAGTATCACCTAAGAGCTCACTATGAGCATTCATAGCTAAATGTGTACTTAGTCGGTAACTGAAACAATTTAGGAAACAATGGAACACTAAGTTTCGGTATACTTTTGGCTGTGTTCTCTCAGTAAATATTGAAGTGTTTTGCAGCAGTGCATTGCTTTTTTTTTTTGTCAATTTTTGACTATAACCTGAGGCAAAAAACAGTCTTTGTAATAATTTTATCTGTTCAAGCTATCGATTTCTCTTATTCTTATCACTACCAATACTTTAATGGTTTAATTCTTCCAATTTATCCCTAGACAAAATGAATGCATAGGTATCATGACTGACTTATGGATGGATAGGATGAGGCCTGTAAACCTACCAGTAGACCAAGTTCTAAGTTAAGAAAAACGGCGAGCAATATTTATTTTTTTGGCTGAGTTATAAGTTTCACTGTAGGGACTCCAGGGATAGTAGTAGGAGCGAATTTACTCAGGAGTAATCGTTCCCTATCACTATACTTAGATCAACTGCTGCTTTTTGCCTGTCGACAGAGACGCATAGACATTTTATACTTAATTCAATCAGCGAAGCGGTTGACTAACTAAGTGCTTTAGCCAAAAACTAGCCTTGTGTGCACATTTGATAAATTTTTTTTTCGTACATTTTTGTACATAGGAGCGTTGAAAATTCCGCCGCCGCAATTAATTACGCCTAGCAGGCAGCCCAAAGGGTAACCTAATTTGGTTAATAATAACCACAACATGTTTTCCATACCGCGTTAATGCTTTTAGGTTCTAAGTAAAACATACGTCTACGAAGTTCTTCAGCCCTTTTCTTTTCCGTTTTTTGTTTTTTTTGTCGTCCGCTAACACAGTAATAATCGATGGCTCCCGCGCGTGCAAAGTAACTTCAGTAATAATTTGCCATCCCCGTTGCTTTTCGGTCTCGATTTTTTCTATGCTGCACGCTTAGAATTGTGCTTTATATATTCAGACAAAGCTGTAGTTCTGTTTAGTGTGACCGCCGACTCTACGAGCATAATATCAAACGTCAATCCTCTGGTCCAAATGACATTTGATAGATTACGCAATAACACACGAAACGTTCAATAGGTAAAAAGTATTACTGCCTGAGAGAGCACCTGGAAATATAATAGTTACTGCTCAAAGCCCAGCTGGATAAAGCTCTGTTTGGGCATGCCTTAGTGGCACACGAAGCGATCAGATCATTATATCAGCGTTCTGGGCGAATGAAAAAATCTCTACTGCTTGAACAAAGGACCAGAATTGTTTTAGGAACGAGCTGGTCCCTCTTAGGCCGTCGGGGATATGTGTCGTCCGATTAAATAATAGTATGACCCGACTTTTTTTTGGAAATGTCGCACATAGCTCCCGAACGCCTTGAATGATGAACCCCTCAAGCGTTGTCTCGCACGGTTCAAGTTTGTCAGCTTTGACAATTTATCTTGTCCGGTTCTTTTATAATTGTCATGTGCGTTTGTGTAGACTCAGCAGTATCTAAATATTAGCATTTAAACCATATTATTCATAAAATCTAAAATATACACTAATAGGTTTCGGGTACATTTGAACGATCATTTGCTCAATTTTCAATTGTGTTATTCCGTATTGTTTATAACTTATCTTCCCGGGATCTAATCAGCAAGATATATTTGGGAATGTGCTAGGGAAAGGAAGATTTATCTCGGTTAAATGAAAATGTGACAATTAATGTGTTAATCTTCCAGCTGTTAGGTGTCTGTCTCTGAATTGTTCGGATTATGTAATTTAGCTCAGAGCTATTTGCAGCGCTGGGATTTATTCTAACTATTAAAGAGCTGTTGATAGATCCTGAGCTTTTTTGCTCAAGGCGAAACTTTTTGAGACAACATTTAGACTAGCAGTCCTCGTCTCGCAATTAATTGATTGGAGATCCACATTTAAGAAAATCGTGCTTACACGTTTCTCACATTTTGACTTCAACTGCAGACTTATTTTAATTTAATTTTAAATTTATGTATTTGTAACTGCGAGTCTACTGGCTTCCATACTTCCAATCTGTTTGTGTACAACTATGATCTAAGCTTATTCGAAATCAATTAAGCACGCGGCTTTTTTTTATTTTAATATTTTCTTCTTTTTCTAAAAAGCATATCGTTTTGTTTTTTTACAGGAGCATTCATATCTTTGTAAAAATCTGTAAATATGGAAAATTATGGTGTCTCGGTATCACATTAAACTTTTCTAATATCTGCCGACGTTTTCGATACTTCTTTTAGGAGTCTTTTATAGGAGCTCAAGCGTGAGTTATTGTTTTGATTTGGGCTTATGCGTTCCTTTAACATGTTGAAACCTTATTATGTAAAATGAAAAGTTTTGCTGTTATGCTGCTTCCAAATATTTGCAATAACGCTGATACTCTTACGAGAAATTCAGTCACATAGGTCTGTTTAGTATTGTTATCCATTAATGTAGCCTGAACGTGCATTTATCAGGACGCGTAAAAAATCCTCAGTCTTGCTTAAAACATCTCAGAGCACCTCGGAATTCGATCATCGTTGGCCAAATTCAATGAATGCTTCGGAATGAGAGCGAAGAGTCGACGGTGACAGTGTTGAAACGCGGTTCAAGGCCACTGAATGGTACGAAGGTCTATAACGAAAAATCAAGTTTCATCTTCTCCATCGAGGCGTGTCTGCCACTCTTACTTTGCAGAGCAGTTGCTTAGCAGGACTTGGGCAGGGCAAACGTCCCAATTAAGTTTGATTGTGGACTGCTGGCACTACAGCCACCTGTAGAATTTTTCATATGTACTGCTGTTACTTTACCAGTATTGACTATATTGCATTGGTTACATACCTTTGGTAGATTACCTAATGTTTTTTTGAAATTCTGAAAGAAACATATTGTCAGCAGTCCGCCCTTGTGATTGAGGCACATCAATACCCGCATGATGTAATCTGCTGTTGTGCGAAAAATTATTCTCTGTACAATTCGATAGAGAACATTCAGATAAACGCTAACAGAACGGCGATTTAGTATCCAAAGGCCTTGAATGTACAAATGCGCATTTGTTAGCGCGACCAGTCTTACCTTGGTACCTCTAAGCTTTTCGACATGTCTCGCCCTGTGCTTGCTCACGTTTGCCATCAGCGACGCCTGCCGTAAGGGTGTGTCGGTTTAATGCGACGCAACAGAATTCTGGGTTTATTGCAAAGCCTTTTTCGTTGGAGTTCCTAGCCAGAAGCTAGTAGGAAGTATTTGTAGTTCTAAGTATTTGTTGTCGGAGAACTGATCTGTTCCCCCACAGTATTTAGAATGCAATTTATGGAGCGTAGTTCGATATTATTAGGCCGTTCGCCGACCCCTCTGGGCCCGATCCGAATTGGAATTTACCGACTTGTGAATTTGCGACGAATATAATTTCGAATCACAGTAGTAAATCTCCGAGTTTCGAATAGGAATGGAGTGCGATTTTTAGACTGAGTCGCCGTTTCAAATGAGATTTGGCCGACTGCAGTGGAACGGTGTTGGGCAGCCGAAGACCAAACTGTTCGTTCGAGCACAAATATGGTGCCTAAGTATAAGATATAAAATGTTCCTCATTGAAAACGCGGTATAACGCAAAGGCCACGGCCCCTTACCAATAGCAACTAACGACAGGCGTCGAGCTATCACAGTTTGTGATAATTGGTCCATTTATTTATCATGCAGCCATAGAACGTATATCTTATCTATGTTACCTACTAAATAACAAAGCTAACAAATGCGCACCTAGATACGCGACCTCCGTAGTACTTCTGCACAGATATGCTGTGTACGTATTGCGTAACACGGTTTTCAGTTTTGTGAAACCGCAATACTTTTTCAATACTCATTTTCCTAAACACAGATTATTTGAGATCCCACAGTTCTGTGACCGTACTGTTAATGTTATTAAAGCCTATGAAATCGCAACGAAGACTTTTATTTTTCGGCAGCTATGCGGCAATCAATCGGCGTCCATTATTGTTCCAGTGGCCAGAGGTATAATTTTTTGAAGGCATATAATTTTTATTAGATATATTTCGCATGTTCTTTGTTCGAGTGATGTTTCATTATTTATCTCTTAATGCGCATGTGGTGTACGTTACGTTTGTATGTCGAAACGTATTCATTTATTAAACTCAAGTTGTAGTACGGTGTACCCGTCTTACACCAAGCTTTAATAAAAGTGCGGTTGTCTCGAAATCTAAAGGATAACAGCCCATTCGGCGGTGCATCAAATCCGTTTCTATGGAACGCGTAAAAGAGTTCATCTTTCTAATGCGTACCGGACCATTCTAGTTATACCGGTGATCTTCTGAAGAATTTGTCTTGTCCCTTTCTCGTTTTTCTTTTCTAGCAGCCCCGGTGATTATACAATGGTCACGTACGAACCTTAGGGGTACATGTGGTGCGTATGTATGTATGTAAGCTAGTCCGGGGACTAATATAGCGATGTCTATTGATAATTTCGGACGTAAGACTCAAAGCGTCTGATCTGTTAGCGTAGCTCTCGTGTGCTAACATCAGCAAACCTGAAGCAAATGAGTCATCTTGTTGCAGACTGTTAATGAAGAACTGATGTCGTTCACGGTAAATGTATGGTAGGGATTAGCAATGTACTTTCGTGTTTACGCTTGACGGATCAGGCAGCTATTTCACAGCCTGTGGGTACTATTCGATCAGTGATAATGATGAGCTAGGTCGTACGTAATTTAATAATAAGCCTATTATGAGCACGCGTCACATATATATTACAGGATAGTACGTCTGTTGACTCCGATCTTGTTACAAATAATGCAGCTGGAGGGGGATGACTGAAACAGAGGTTTAAGCCCCCACTGGACTATTAACAGCTGGACATGAAACGACATGTAGACAATAGCTACTTTGCATCAGAAAATCGATTTTACAAGGAGTAAAACGAGTGATTTTTATCATCATGCTTCGCAACAAGGTTATAAACACTACACAGATAGGACTCTAACTTCAATAACGTGGCCTAACAACATAATAGCCATTTAAAAAGTGAATTTGTTAACTGAAAATTAAAACAAATATATAGTCAACGACGCCACTTGCTGCAGATTTGTTTAGAGAATCAAAATTAATATTCCACGAAGGAAGAGATGAAAAATATACGAAGTAGTACACTTTCCTGCTGAGCTAAGGTCATACAATTAGGTACAAACCCTCCAACCCTTCTAGCGGAGGGTATCGCCGTTTGTACGAGATCGATAATGAAATAGGCTGATAAACAACTAGGCGTAATGATGACAAAGTACTATAGAAAACGTTACGGTTTCTTTAAGAGAGACAAAGAAATTCACACATGTTGTTATATTTCGAATGTGATGCTCTAATGGTTGATAGACGATCAAGCACTTGTTCTTTCAATCTGTCTCAACAAGTTCTACTGAATGCTATATTTCCATCCATCTGCCAGCTGCTCCGAAAGCACTCGCTATTAGGGTATTCATTCATTGTGAGATTTGCCTTCTGCTACCTAGTTTATTGCTAGGTATGTAGTCTAGCCCTAGTCTTTCCTATAGATTCAATTATATAGTTTATAAGTGTGCTAAAGTTATATATTAACATTGTATGATGAGAACATTATAATATTAAATCGTCAAATGATCTTATATTAAGGACTGATGATCTCAAGGAATAAGAAAGCAAGTCGAAAAGAACTTCACAACTATTAAAATGTAAAATAGCATGTGCACCGAGCGCTTATACAGAATAGTTATTACTTTAAACAAATAGTCTGGTGAAAAATTCGCCTACTGTTTGTTTAGAACATCTCCTACGTGCATCATCAGAATCATTTATGTGTGCATGAGTATGCACATATCAATGACTCTGAAGGACTTGTAAGTTCCACGACCTGCATAAGGTTTAGTCCAGCAAAGTAGGTTCTTCTTAATTTTACATTATATTTAAATTAGAGTAAGTTCAATAATTCCGGACAGCGTTCAGCGGACTCAGTATCGCCAATCGGGTTCGTCCATCATAGCCATGTAAATGTGGCCACGTTTTTTTGCCTGGAAGCAGTGAATATTATATTCGTCAGTATATTGTTATTGGACTCACTATGTAATTAATAATTGCTCATGACTGCAGGGCTCGTATCACTGGGACCCGAGAAGCAGGAGCTTGACCAGGACATCCGTGAAGCTGCGGCGAATCTTGTCCACGACGTCATCTTCCGCGCCAAGGAGATGGCGCAAAGGTGTCAGTACGACCACAATTCAACTGAGCGATCTTTATGATTATTGTTTTTGTTGTCGATTTTGATTACCTTTAGTAGGCTTCAGTACAGGTCTCAGTTTCATAATTTTCAGGTACACACTTAAAGTGAACTATGGCCTTTGTGCAATTACTTATGCGACGTATTGTGCTTTAAGAACATTTTCATGACCAAGGGAAATAATAATAGGCGCTGCACTAGGGAACGAAGCTTTCTATATAAAGTTCCCTTTTCATAAAAACAAGCTTTTATGTTCTTACACCGCAGAAAAATCGATGTACTGTTGGAAAAACTTAACGATCGGATCCAACAAAGATGGAATCATGAAGGATTCTACTTTTCCTTTTGTGAAATTCTCGAATTTTAAATGAAAAGCAATATATAGCATTTATTTTGCGTTTCGTTTAGAACAACTTCCGACTTAAAGAATGCGAAGAATTGAAAGCCAAAATGACTTAGGTCGATAACTCTGGGGGTTGCTGTACGAAAACAATTTCGCCTTTGGCGCTATAAATTTTCATCATGCGATCATTTTTGAAGGCATACAAAAATCAGCATTTTAGAAAAAATAAATCCTGCCCTTTAGGAAATCCTGTTACTAGAGGTAAATACTGCACATTTAAAAGTGGTACGATTTAGAGACCGAAGCTTCGGTGGCTGTTCTTCGAAATCCTTCAGGTTTCGATATATCTATTCTGTTTAAACACGTTTTATTGATAAAATTATCGGTAGACTATTAGTTACATACAGCACAATTACCAACACTATTACATGTAACTCAAAGTAATACGGATGCTATATGTCCCACGAATAAGCCTTAACATCTTTTTACGGAAACATCGTATTTAAGTCCTTGAAACGAAGAACCACGAGCGCACGGACAGTTAATTGACGAAAACCGAAAATTATTCACGCGGATGACAAAACGTTTTCATAATGCCATTTACTCGTCATTTATTGGCGCCAATATTAAAGGCATCAAATAGTTCATTTGTAGAGGTGACATGAACCCAGTTACAGAAGCAGAAAAACTTTCAGCAGGGAAAAATTCTATATTTGGCTATAATTTAATTTATTCGTTGATATCTATATGTATATAGTGGATACCCATAAATTGTAGATTAGTAGATGCATAACAACACTGACGTTCTGTGGCTTTTAGCTATAGAAACTGCGTGAGTACTCACAAGTGCCCGCAAAGATCAGGTTTTTTAATTTGTTTATTTAATTTAATTGTTTTTATTTTTGTTATTATTTTACGTTTCTGTATAGATAGGTATCAGAAGACTCAGCGCTACAATACGAGGCTGAAAGGTTATAAATTTTAAAGATTAACCTTATCGGAACGCTAAGGTATTTGACGTAGGGTACTTTTCTAAAAGTTCTCGATAATTTCTGATCTCCCATTTTTGCAGAGGAACGGTAAATTAATTTTTATCCTATCGTTGATGTTTTTCAAAGAACAAACAACAAAAATAGAAATTTCTCGGAGCACATTCAAAAGTAGGACCAAATTTATTATTTGAAATTTCGCATGCATACCCTACTGAAGGGTCAAGATTTTATTCTGGTGGAGGTTTAATCTGCCTGTGGTCTTAACCTAAGGCTTGCCTAATTCACATGAAAAATCATATGTTTTCAAAAGAAAATTAAGCGTTTTTTTTCCATTGTCATCCATGGACAGCGCACCCAAGAGCGCTGTCTAAGCGCTTACATATAAACTATACTAAAGAATATTCGTCCGTAGTGCTAGCAAATGCTTGAAGATTCCGACAATGTTCAGCAACTTGTGCGCTACTCTAAAAATGGCTTCATTTAATCTGAAGCCAGCAGCTCTTTTACCACGACGCAAAAAGCAACACAGCTAATTGACGTATTTATTTCGAAATTGCGTGAGATGGAAGGGTATCAAATACTTTTTTTGTTTACCCTTCAAAGGAAAGCATTTGGGTCCCTGGTGATCGCTCCACTCCGTGTCGAGTAGTAAAAAAAATCCCGTTAATTAAACAGCGACATTTATTTCGATTAACAACATTTTTTTTTATTCTCTGCAGCAGAATTTCGTTATAGCTCGATGGGCAGTCATTTAATTGTTACAAGTTGATCAAGGTACCCGTTCGCATTGTGTGTTTTTCCAGGGATTTCGATAGGGAGACTCGACGGTTGTTCTGCACTAGATGCAATCGTTGCAAACCTCGTATTGTATTGTGATGTGAAACTCATTGCTCGGACAGGGTTTGTAAATGCGAAGTGGGAAAACTTTTTCGCATCTGCGATTCGTAGTAGAGGAGTCCTTCACTGTCATATTAAGTGTGCAGTCTTCTTGCGTGCTCCCGGACGAACACTAAGTGCTTGGGTGATATCCTAGAAATCTTCTAGACTATAAAATAAAGGGTCCGTTTTTGCCATTAAACATCGCTATTATTATTCAATGTATGGGTATATAAACATATTTAGTTGTCTGGGCGCCTCTGGAGAAAAGGACGTTGAACTGCTGGGCCGGAAGTCTGGGTAGAACCAATTGGTCACAGGTCAATGTAACACTGAATTCATTCGTTCCTTTAAGTGCAGAGGCATATTAGAAGCGTACTGACCTAAATCACAATTCTGCGCACAGTACGATATGACGCGAAACAACTTGCGAATACTTTTACAGTATATAACGCACCTGGAGTCGGAAACATACGTATCGTAAATAACGCACCTACCCAGCGCATTACATATAACGTAAACGTCAAATCACAGAGCCGTTTTTTTTGGGTAATATTTTACATAGAAAATTTAAATTATTTTTTCTTTTGCTAAACTCGGCAAGCAGTTGACCAGAACAAAGCACACTGCTCTGTTCTTGTCAACTGCTTTTTTCTGTCTGTGTGTGCTGTGAGGTGTCGTGAAGCTATTAGGAACTTTCAGAAAAGCTTATGTTGTACATGTTTGTCCCAACTATTAGAGAGTAGTAAACTCTCTTCGCACGTGTTGTTTTTATTGCTACAAGTCGTTACTAAAATCACCGATTCTTAATTTTCTCCACGGTTCCATATGTGAATTACATATCACAAATGCTATTGGAGCCTATTTATTACAAGCTGATCGGGGCGACTCTCCGGATATTAACAGTAATACTAACTCTATTTTCGAGATCGGACGATTTAGGTATAGTACTTTGCACCATCAACTGTATCAGAAAGTAAGGCACAAAATATTGCGTTGCGCCAGGTAATTAGCTTTCTAACGCAAGTCACCTTATTCAAGGCAAAAATGAATAAATTCTACGGCCTCTTTTCAGGGACCACTGACAGTAGTTGTAAAGAATAGAAGCAGTTGAGCCGGTTGACTAGGAGGACCGTTTACAGGTCAGAACAACATGGGCCGTCGCAAAAAAATCGACGTTAGGCACATGTACCCATTTGCGATGGAAGGATATGTATGTTTAAGCTATTCGAACTTATACAAAACTTTTCCACGTGGGGTTTTTCCGTCAGCCAAAAACTGAGTTAGTTTGTAACTTATGCTGTTAGAGTGACATGTTATAAAGAGCTTTTAGAGCGACATCCAAGGCTGCGCACCGGCCGTTTTTACCGTTAGGTTTTGACAATTCTTTAATATAATCATATTGTATATATACATATAAATAGTTCTTAATCTTGTTGTAGCATCTTTAGTAGCTTAAATAAAATCTGTATCAGCTCCGCCATCTTTATGCTCGCTAGAACGAACAGTCATTATTGTTAGAGGCCTAAATAAATGCCATGGAAATTTGTATGTCACATTTAAAGACTGTCTAGTAGCAAAATGCTACCAAGAGTACTACAAAGTTTTGCCAGTGTATATACATGTAGCATAGCGTAATCTTGGTAATCCCACGTTAATTTCATAGTCATAGCATGCATTACCTTCTGAGCCGGTCCTGAAATGATCAACATCTTAGATAAACCTAAACTGCTTTTTTTTTTTTTGTAAATTAACAACGGTTGTATTCGTTCTAAATTTTGGTTGCTGTCAATATGATAATAGCGTATCAAGTTCAACATGCGTTCAGTATAGTTGAGGAAGAAGATGACGAAGCAGTCTTGGCCGAGGAAATGGCGAATAGTCTGTCTCGATATAAGATGAGCTCGTTTTCCGTAAGTTACACGATATTATGTGTTCTACTTCGTCTAAATGAATGGTTTACCTTTTAGTTCGACAGTAAGTAGCCGACGTTAGAACTCTTGCTTCATAGCTGCACAAGGAAAGACTACGGGTGAAGACTTCGAGCCTATAAAGACTAGAACTGAAACCAAATTTGGCCCGTGAGGTTAATATTTGTCCATGCTAAGGCATATTCAGTTGAAACATATATTTCATAAACTATTTTCGTTTTCAACCTGTATCAAAATATTTTTGCAACGGAACATTTCAGCAAATTTAGGAAAATTAAGCAGCTGCTAATTCTAACAGTGCGTCATTACAGAATTTTTGATGCATAACCGTATATATTTAGAAAAACCTAACGAGCGTAATGCGTTGAACATATAAATGAAGGAGCCGCTGCTCCAAGTCCCACCAGAGACACGTATTACGCACCTTCTGTGAACTGGGGGTATTTTTCCAATCACATAAGTTATAGTTTCTGAGCCATACGGAAATACTTGTCGCCGCTTGTTCCCAAAATGTTGCTTCGGTCTTTGTAAGCATCAGTCTAGCGCTTCTGTCACCGTTCCAGGATCCAACTCCGGAAATCCAAATCGACTTGGTATGTGATCGTACACCAAGTCCTGAAGAAACACTCACCTATGTTGGCCCACCTTCTAGGCTTCGACAGGTAAACTCAAAATAAATTAGAATCACTGATCAACTTCAATATTTGTACTGCACAGTATTGTAGTCTGCAGAGCAATGGAAGGGATGTTGAAGCCTGCAACACCTACAAACCGAGACTTGGCCGTCTGGAGAGTAAACACATATGCGGTGTTTTTCTTTATATTTTCATATTTACAGTAAACACTAATGTGTATTTTTGAACTATAAAAGTAAGCACAAGGCCCGTAAAGGGTTCTCCTAGACGGTAGCAGACTCTGGTTAGAACTTCGTACATGAGCTTATCGATACTGAGTATACAGATTTACGATGCACTGTATCAGTCAAAACTGTAGTTGTCCTGCATTTTGGGTGTCTTTGTTACTTATTGTAGGTGAAAATACGCCATCGAGAGGTTGCATCTTCACCGGAAGACTCTGATAAATTTAACCAAAGTAGAGAAGTCGCGGATGTCGGCAAGGGTGTAGATCGGAACAAAATTAATATGAGAAACAATATGGAAAGCAATAACCCGAGCGATGTAGACGACATAGGTCAGCGAGATGGTAAAAATCAAGTAAGCCAAGAAAATGCTCAGCGGAAAGATAACCATGCAGCGTCGTCAATCATCACGTGTTCTATTTGTTACTGCCCATCGACGATAGTTCAACAGCAATGCAAACATCAGCTATCGACTAAAGGTTAGTTATCGGAAATTACAAGTAAAACTCCATTTTTGTTCTCTTTAACAGTAGTTCTTTATTTCATCCAGGTTTTTGCTACTTTTCCGCATACGTCAGGCCCTATCTCTACAGTAGCGACTTTTCTCAAGTCTTCGTGAATATTACACCGTATTTTTCTGGTGCCTTCATGTGGAGTTACGTCTAGTGATCTGTCCTAGGGGTACGTTGTGGTCTAGGTTCAAGTTCGAACATAGACGGACAGACTTTGTTTCGTGCTGGAAGCCAGCCGTATAATGGAATGCCTAACAGCGATACTGGACGTATCGAAACTCGAAACATAAAGATCACGTAATCTGAGGGGGCCATTCGCCGCCATTTCGGTCGGAGATCAGACACTCCGTTATGTGATTCATTTATAACGCGATTATGTTATTAGTTACGTAGAGATGTCAACCATCCTGAAACCTCAACTTAAAGACCTCTTTCAATGGTCCGGGATGCAGGAAAGCCTGGTATCAGCTTCTGGTAGCAAACAGAATCTACGGTATCGTCAAAAAGATTCAGTTGATGCTTCGGACCCACATATCGCACTAGAGAGTAGGTTTTTGTGATACAAACCTACCTTCGTGGATAGCTCGCGAATTCTCAGTGCCTTTTAAGCGGCTATTGTTTGTCTCAATCGCCACGTAAAACTATGCTTATTGCTAAACTCTGTTTTCTCTTATCTTTCTGTACTCACTGTTTCTCACTGCTTTGTTTCAACCTGTACAACACCCAGTTAGAAAACTCTTTGCAAAATGAATGACTATTTGTGTCATCTAAATTTTATAAGGGTACATCTTCTATGGGTATGGAGCCTTACGGACACCGCTGGTTTTTTTAGGTATACCACGTCACACAGGGATGGTGTTTTCTTCCTTTTTTTGACTGTGAATTCACTACCAGGCGTTGGTTTATTTAAAACTGACGCGGCTTATTTACATATTTTAACAAGATGAACTTGATTAGGTTGCATCATATTCTCATTCAGGTTTTAGGGCCCTTTTGCAGACTATAATAGAAGACTTATTTTTCAAATACAAGTGTAAGATCTGTTTTTGTTGCTGCTGCTGCTGCTGCTACTAACTAAAACCACTTGTGGCGAAGTCTACAGTTACAGCAGTCTGCTACTATTTTTATACGATCGCGCATATATATATATATATATATATATATATGCGCGATCGTATAAAAATATATCGAGAGAGAGAGAGAGAGAGGGGGGCAAAGCTTACCAGAAAAGGGCAGCAGATTACCCAAGATATACATTTTGATTGCAGCAATATGTTTTTACTATGTTATGCAGCTTTATTCATTAATTCAGCAATCTCTTAAAATGTACGAACATCTAACGTAACATATACATCACTTTAGTGTTTTGATCCTCATTTAAAATATTTCGTGCGAGACTTAAATGTATATAGCCTTATAAAACCTAAAGACTGTATTAGATATAATACAAGCTGAATGGATGTTCTGAGTTCATGAGAACCTTCCTTTTAAAAATCAACAGATGTTTCCACTTTCCACAGATATTGGGTGATTCTTGTCTAGTCCAAAAGTGAGACTTTGGTCTAAAAACACATTGAAACGTTCTGTGACATTTTGCATGGGTGAAGTGACCTCAGATTGTACGCTTAATATTTTTTTTTTTATATTTGATCTGCCTTCTCATTGAAGGAGACCTAAAACGATATGCAAAACAGTAATTGGTTTGTGAGCGTTTACAAAAACGGAAATTTCAAGAGATGGTTTTAATCTTTACTGTCGACCGGAATCTTGTTTCTGTGTTACAGGGTGACCTTGACTTTTCAAAGCTAACCTTTATCTACTCATTTTTCAGATATAATGCCCGCGACGACAGTGCAAGATCTAGTTTTGCACGGAGTAACCGAAGAAGTTCTTCAGCGAGAGGGGGCCGAGGAGTATATGTGCTCGAAACCTGCTAGTCTTCCGTTCGCCGATGACAGTCCACCATGCTTGGGACCTGGACTAGAGTCACCTTCAGAAGCGCAAGTCGCCGAGCGGGTCGCCAAAAGGAAATCATCTTTGTTTACCGAAATGAAGGTACAGCCGGTCCCAATTTTGCCTACAATTTCGAATAACATATGTGAGCGGATCATCTAGCAAGGGTCTGGGGTGACTTGTGGCGCTTAGGAACACACTCGCAAGCAACTAGCACAACGAGCTACATACTGAATACCTAATTGCACCGTCGTATGTTAGAAATGTATGTTTCTGGGTCGTTATCTCCAATGTGGGTTGCGTCTAGACTAGATTCTGAACGAAGCAAATGTGCTCTATTTTTGCAGGGTACGAACCTGAAGCATAATTCAGTAGACTTACGGCACTTCGTCGAAGAGTACATAAAAGGCATTACCGAGCAGGCGCAGCTTCTCGCCAATGAAGTTAGTACCGTATTTAATTACAAAAGTGAAGATTGTTGTCCGTACTACACGATCAGCTGTGGAACTGCTGTCACAAACAAAGACTGGATACTCATTTCTACATTGTGGAAAGCGGAGAATTGGCTACGAAAAAAAAAAAAAAAATTAACTTTGTGTTGTTTTTTGCAGAGGGCACGTAAGTCCATTCCTCATGCTAAATATCATTCTCCGACTGATGGCCCACGAGCCTCGGGTAAGCATTTTCGATATTTAACAATGTATATATTTTCCTGATTGCTTTCGTTATCCAAAGCAGTTTCTTTTCAGGGCAGCGTATATGTAGCGTTAATCTTCATTTACCCCTGTTTACTTTGAAGTCTAGATGTATATCATTACTGCGCTGTTTCCTGCAGCAGTAATGCAGAGTTTCCACCCTATCAAATATATAGCAACGGCTAGATGCTTGACAAATGTGTGTACTAATAGCGAGTCAATTGTCTAAGTATTACTATAATAATAATAAGATAATTTGTTGGGGATTTGTTCTGTTGCATATTTGAATTGCAGTGATATCGGCGATGAAGACATCGGAGGGCCCGTGGTATTCACGACTACGGAGTGCTTTTACTCGGTGTTTCCAATCCACCTGTTGCTGTGTAAACCTCAATCGGCAACCAGAGGCAGTTTAAGTATCGCGACCTATACTTATACAGTAAACAGCATAACGAGAAGGCAGTGCGATAAAAGTCATTTGCCCTCATTGCGTTATAAAGTCACGTACGATTTGGTCTGCTAACAGATGTCCATAATTGCTGCAAGTCGTGTCCCTCTTCCTTCACTTCCCGGTAATCGCAGGTGATGATAAGCATTATAATGATATATTTGAAGCAATTGATAAACTGTGTTGGGCTAAAGCAAAACCTCCTGTGAACGCAAATGTTCTACATTAGGTACCTTGCTAACGAGTTTATCGATGGCTACGTTTCGAGTCTACACAAATCTATCGTGAGCAAGAGCGTATAGAGAGAGATAATTTTGACTTGTGGCGCCACCAGCGTGTTGACCAACGATCTCATCTGCAATCCAAGATGACTCGCTATCAAATGAGCAGAATTTCGAAATAATCGGCCATTCTATGAGAGGCGGCTTGTGGATTACCTTGTAACCTAACACAGATAACAACGAGGCTTCTTCGTGAATTGTATGAGCTCAAGATAACAATATTTATTAGAATAGAAAAGTGTCACTCTGTATTATGCGATGGCTATGAATTGTAGTGGGAAAAAAACTGGGAAAGAATGATCTAACCGTACCATCCCCGAAGGTTATTAAAAAACATCGATCATATCGAGCGGTTTAAGTCATACTGATATATACAATAATAATGGTATCACATATTTGACATGATGGAATGATAATCGAAAAAATATATAATAATAATAATAAATGACGTATCAATGTGTTCGTCTTTGAAATTGTTCTTCATTCGTGGATATGGTGTCCAGTATAATGAAAAGAGAGACGCTTTAACTAATGTTTCACTAGTATTAGATTCCAGAATGACTTTCAGAAAGTTATCATTTTTGTTTCAGCCTGCAGCAATTTTTTCAAGGTACTAGAAAAGCTGAGAAGTGGGGCAAACTGACGTGAAAGATATAGAAACTGTTCGATAAACTTAAATCGTTTTACTGACGTTATATATGAATAACTTCGTATATATAAAGCTATATATATATATATATATATACATACATGAAATTAACTAGCAAAAGATTCTTGGTAAAAGAAAGTCGAGCTGTTCGGGTGCAAAAGTCTGGATAACACGTATTCGAATTTTCGTGCACTGAGTATCTCGCGTTTGAATCGTTACATTTTTTTCGTTAGCTCTGAACAGCTCTGATAGCTGAAAAATGAATGGATTTTATTGGAAAGTTGTATTAATTATTATTTAAAGTTCGCCTCTTGAATCTGATGCCGCTTCACAGTCCGATGCTCAACGACGTAGTTTGTCGCCTTTTTTTTTTTTTCACAAAAAACCGACGAATAGATACATATAGCTCACTTAGCCGACACTGAAACGTAAGCCGAGCTATCTAACTTCGAACAGACCATAGAAATGGCATAAATACTCGACTATCTAAAATAAAAACACACTTGATACAGTACCGTGATAACAGGTAACCCAGCATATTAACAGTAAAAAAATATTTGGCTACTTGTAGATTTAAACTTAAACTGTCATGGCGGCGGGTAACACTGGACGCCTCAAGCGTCAACTGTGGCCAAACGAACAATATATCCTCCACTGAACAAACCTTACAGAATTTTTTTTTTTTGGATCTAAAATACCGATACCGATTGCGTCGAACGTGTTTACTACGTACTGAATATACTTGAGCTTATTAAAGACTATGTACTGCCACCCAGCTAATATGCTCCTCCATTCGATTCTTTGGCATTTATCGAAAACATAAGGAATAAGTAGATCCTTCCTTTGAACTCCTCCAGCGAACTACGCTAGATTCCTAACCTGGAAGATACAGATAACCAATTTTGATCAGGTCGTTCACCTAGGAGCTAAGGGCGCACACAAGCGGCGCTTTGATCAATGTTTCCAACATTTCGACTGGTTACAGACACAAACGGTAGAAGGTATCAACCAAAGTTCAATATCCCATCCAGACATAAATAGGCCTTGTATTAATCTGTGTCACAGTTTTATAACTGAGTTTATTTCTCACAAATTTACAGTTTCCTAAAAATATATTAGCACAAATACGATTTCGTAAATAACTCAAATGTACCAGTCAAAAAGACATTCTGAGGGCAGGGAAGCTCATTGTCAAGGCAATACTAAATGCAGAAATGTTTAAAGGTGTCAAAAACAATCGGGCCGTTTGTTTGAGGTTAGAAGTGCCGTACCTTTTGCTTCTAATAGATTTCGCTATTTTCGATCATTTTCAGATATTTCCTCCAGTTTTTTTCTTGGACTCGAACAATTTCTTTAAAACCTGCACCCAAAACACACGTTTAAAGCCAAAAATGCTGTAGGCCATGTTTTCTAACGACTGACCTCTAAAAGGGGCCGAATGTAAATCACATCTGCAGACGAATCCCAAATTGACAACCCGCCAACATGTGCGTCCTTTTCCATGAGTCAGATCCGGTTCGGTGTTAAGCCACCGTGTAATAACACGACAAGCAAAAGCTATCGTTTCATCTTCTTCGTCACCAACTATAGTTCAAACTACGCGGAACTGCTTCTGCTTCACATCTGCGACGCGGTGTCCGCTCTGCCTCATGATTCGCTGATTTTTACTGCGGCTAGGTGAGCTCCTACACGTGGGCCTTGGTTCGACTTTCAATATGTGTCAATTATTTACATCGGCTCACATATAAAGGCCAAAAAGTAGTAATGCTCCCATTATCTCCATTAATTTCCCGTTAATATTCTCCGTTAGATCCAATTCGATTAGACCGTGCCTGTCTCGGCCAGGCCCCGTTTGTTAGAGATATCGATTCTTATGGAGATTTTCATCAATGAGAAGCGATACGAAAGGCATCAGTCTCGATGAGTTATCGAATAAAAAATGTGATAGAAACTCGATAGCCCATCTGTAGTTATTGCTCAAATGTATAAATCTTTTTACACAGTTATCACGAATTGGGTGCCGAATAGTCGGTTGTTGCTTTTCCACTTTTGACATCGAAACGATATCCAACTGCTTTCGCTGTACTTGTATAGGGTTCGGGACACACCTGCTGCCCTGTTTCGATCTGGCTTGTTCAGAAAGGAAGGATTATAACGACAATTGAATTTTGATACACCAGCTATCCAAAAGGATAGGCGCCCTAGGACAGTCTTCTATCCCAAGATGTCAAGTTTGACAGTTGAATTTCTCTTGAAATGATCAGATAACAGGTACTGCGTCATACCGCTACAACAACAACAAACTGCTCATACACGACAACCGGCATCCGAGTGACAGCTGTCCCTTATAATTAGATCCTACCAGCTCCAGCATCTTGAACTCCACTCAAAATTACAGGTTTAATGCAAAAATAGCAATGCTTCATGCGGTATCTTTAAAAGGAAAACATTTCATTTTATTTAATTGCAAGCGGTAGTTTACTGTATGTTGTATGTACCTAGTTTTTTAATAATATGAAATATGCAAGCTTATCAGCCGAAAGGGATACTTTATCTGCGAAATAAACCTATTCTTATTTAGACTAGGTTTCATTTGTGTGTTCGCTTCTTAAAATCCTAGCTAACAAATTCCCATCGTCAACAATAGAATCATATGATCCAATACATATTTCATCTACTGTCGACAATTATAATTTGAGGAGCGGAGTCAGGCAAGCATTAACTACCATCTATACAAACAAATGAATTCGGGTATTGTTTAGCTTAGTGGATAACTGCGTACGGTAGGCGCATATTGTGGTTTGGGATCGAATCCGGGCCCGGGTGCTGGGAATTTTCCGTCTGATAAAATCTCGAACAGGAGCAATGCACGGGAACGTAGGGACTAACTGCTTTCTTTGGCGTCTTCTTTTAACCATCGTCACTTCATGACAGATTTACAAATTATAGGTAGCAACCTATAGTAAAACATTGCCACTAACAATATATTAGGAGACATACTCTCATACTTGGCGCTAAAGCTTATTTTTTTCGCTTTCAAATAAACTAATGCTTTCGGAAATATCGTCGAAATATTTATTATAAAAATTTAAAGCGACTTGAAAGAAACTGTTGTAGTTATTGCTATAAAAAATTCGAGCGAAAGCTAGGAAAGTTTATATCGAGAGGGCAAAGTTGCTATTTATTAAGTTGGGACATGAGGCATCTTATTGGGTAGTTAATCCTTCTTTCTTCCTTCCTTTGCTGAGAACATGATTTACAAACTTTTTCTTTCCCAATAAGGTAATATATTGCCTCAAAGTACTCTTTTGTCTTTGTAGGTTCTTTATAAAGTTGTTATGCGTTGAATGGAGTTTTGTGTTCAAGCTCCAAAGACAAATTTCTATGATAAAATGAGGCGGACCGTTTCCAACACCGTCGCTATTTCGCCTTCTAGTGGGGTCAAAAGCCGCCGAAGCGGGCTGGGGTCCTTGTGCCATGTATAGCAGGAACTGTATAACTGCTAGAGAAGAAGAATTTGTTAAGTTCCAAGATAGAACGTTAGCTGTAGAGAGTGTCCCACCCTGATCAACCGTTCCGAGTTGACGAATATCCCAAGTAACAGACTTCCAACTGGCTGAGGAGCTAGTCTGGCAACACAGAACCACAATGACAGGTGTGTATACAGAATTGTTACCGGTGGTGAAAAATGGTGTCTCCACATTAATAAAAAAACAACAGAGAATAGTACAAATTAAGTCAGATTGCTATCGTAAAAGGAGGACAATTCGAAATGGTGGAACTAGGACAATCTTATGCGTCTGAAAAGGACACGACGTGCAACCAGAATGTGTATTTAGCGAAGTTGCGCTAACTACGGTGTTACCCAAAAAGACTGTACGTCGTAGACGAGGCAAAGTAGTTGCCAAGCGGTTTTCATATTTATCTATGTGCGCCTGTAGCTTTACCTTGAAGCGTTGGTGTCTCATAGAAACGATGCTGAGTTGCAGTAAAGCTATTCGTTCGGAACTATTTACAAAAACGTTTCGCAGTAATATGTTCCAGGTCAGCATTCGGCTCAAACCATAACTGCTAGTTACGCCGTTAACCTAATGCTATCCCGGAATACACATGGATGATTGCCTCAGGCGATACGTGATTAGTGGAAAAGGCTCGCGAAAAGTGCGTCCTATATCTTCGACTTGATCTGATTAATTACTTACGATGAACGACGAACGCTATATTCTTTTACAAACGGCCAGGTGTCCATTTCGGTATAACTGTATGACGGTTAGATACTAATCAGCAGCGCAATATTATAGCTCTTCTATTCAATAGTTAGCCTTTCCACACGACACAATATCGCAATGGAAAAAAAGAACTTTTTCCGTCTTCATGTTTGACGCAATTACACTTTTTTCTCGCTCGTCTAACCTTTCTTTCGTTATTGAACCTTCTCCCCGAAACTTGCGGACGCAAACCCTCTCTTCTGCGGAGCTTCCGCCCCGTGTTCGCCGTAGCACCGTAAGCGCGAAACGCGCGATGCTCAGACCCCTGTCCACTGTCGTACGGAACGGTCGTATCGATTTAGAATAGCAGCATTTGTTCCGTAAATGCGTCATGAACTGTGCTAAATTAACGCCAAACATTGGTTTCCGATTTTTAGACAACCATAATACGATAGTTGTTGTGGCCAATAATTGCTATTAAATTAGAGATCTGCCTACGTGTGCTAGTTTCAGTAGACAGAAATCAGAATACTTGTGGCTGTGAATGGTGGCAAATCTGCACACACCATACGTCAGGCCTCCTTGCTATGCCTAACAACTAATTATCTCTAGCTATTCGGTACGTATAATGAACTCGAGCTAGATTGAAAAGAATATTAAATATATCATATGTGTTAGCAATACCCCGTTTCATTGGCTATTGTAGTGTGTGCTATCTGGAATTTACGTGATTTAAATGATTGGTTATGAGTGTGTAAATTGCTGGACTTGTTCATTCATGACATTGAGGCTCTAAGTCAAAATACGTCTAAACAGAAAGCCATTAGTCTATAAAATAGCTAGATCTATTAACCTACATCTGTTTGTTAATCACCGTATGTATAGTGACCCGTTTCAGCACAGTCTTCTTTCAATGCCTGTCTGATATACACTCTATTGGAGAGGTAATATCCAGATTCTTTGTTTGATTAAGTTCTTGTTTAGTCTTCTGTGTTGCGGTTCAATGAGTATGGCAAAGCCGTGTCGACTACGATGATGCATAGTTCGTTGATATCGACTTTAAACAGTAACGATTTTTTCTTAATAACTTTACATTTTTTTATTTCCTTTGCCACCATCTGCCTTGCTGAGGCGAGGTACTTGCTTAACACACACTCTAATGAAAAACTGATCCCTGCAATTAAAATACGTGGATCTGTGCGACAAATAGTAAGATCGTTGTGGTACTATAAAGACATTAAAGAACTCTTCTAGTTATACTCTCTGCCTGCTAGATTGACCCCGCTTGCCAGAGTTTTAGCCTGTATTTTTGGTCTTCTTCGTATACTTCTTTCAATTGCTCGACTTTAACTTCCACACCTTTTGGTTTTTGAAGCAATCATCTGGAATGGAATGAAAGTCCAAAAGTCGACTTCTGCAAATGTGGTCACGTTGATTTTTTGTTTTTTCCGTGCCATACTTGCCATGCATTCAATAGGGGCAGCGAAGGGGCAAAAGTACGTTTAGAATGTTGGCCTACAGTTGACACAGAAATAAAGATAGAAATAGGTTAACAGTTATCTTGCGCGTAAAAAATAGCGATCATAGAAAAGTTTGTTGAATATTCCGTGATAATAGTTAACTTATTGACATATGCCCCTATATATATATATATATATATATGTATATGTGTGTCACTTGTTTTAATTAAGATTGATCTTGAAAGTAAAAAATGCAAGCTTTAAATTACTATAGCCAGGTACGTGAGTACAGGCGTATAGTCTTAATACATGCATTTGATTTACGTTGCAGGATCCAGGTCGTTTTCAGTCTGTTTATCCTGAAAAATATCCATATTTAATTATCCATCTCGTACTGGTCCACAGAAAAAAAAACTATTTGTCCTGAAATGATCTCACATTGTCTTCTTTTCAATAATAATAATAACACGCTATTAGGCCGTACGTAAATTATTATGGTTTGGGAAAAACTCATGAGAAAGCAACATTTTGGTTAAAGGTCATAATTCCTTTCGACTGCCGTATACCATTTCGTTCCAATTAAACAGTAGCTAAAGTGCTCATTCTGTCTGTAAATAATTGCCAGTTTCAACTGGCCATACTCTGCATGACGTCGCTGGTCTTTTTTTAAACGCAACGACAGGAAAAATAGAGAGAAACAGGTGGCCACCTCTCATTGCCCCAAAGGTAGTGAACCTTTTTAACTATCTACTAACTAACGAGGTCTATTAGAAGCACACTCAGTGTCACGATAGTCTAAACTCATAAAAAGAACAAGATGCAATATGCGCCTATTGTATATTAGGTACATCCGTCCTTTTTACTTTCCTATGCATGTACGTGCTAAAATACATACTTTAGGCTGCTTCGAATACTGATTAATAATATTATTATATAACCCAGAAGATTTAGGTTCCCAGAAAATTCGACCTGACCTATTTAAATTAGGGTGCAGTGTGTCATACGCCAAGTATCGATTCCTTATGGGGCTTAAATCTATAGCACGTACGTACGTTATTATGCCCACATGTGAATAGGTGTGGTTAAAGAAATTGCCAACGCTTAGTTGGCCAAACTGGTAATACAATAAGCTTTTTTTTTTTTTTTTTTACATGTAACATACTTTTTTCGCAACCGAATTATTTTATTTAAGTTACATCTGTAATTTCGAAACGACGGACGAGTTTTGTTTGAAAATTGCCGGGAATGAAACTTTGAAGAGTGATATCATCGAAACACTCTAAAACACCTAGTATTGTTATTGTAGTATATCTCGTCTGCGCTCTTAAAGCATACGTTATAACCAGGGGGTTCACAGTATACCCGGAACACACTGTAATAGATACATGAATCTAAAACGAACGGTTCCCTTTCAGACTAAGCGAAGACCTCATATGACGCGCAGACGAATCAATTGTCTACCCATGGCTTTTTCTTGGCCAGTTCTGCTGGTCGTTGGAAGGTCCTTTCTACATAACAGCTGTCATGCCCTTGAAATAGGTCCTAGTACGGCTGCTGACCAACTCAAGTCAACAAAGGCTTTTTCACAGAACTATGCCAGAGCTATACAAGACCAGCACGTTAATTCTAGTAAGTCGCTATCTTCTAAATGAAATGCCTATTGCATATAATAATTCGGTCACATTGTTGATAATATTATGGTATGCGATTTAATACTATTTCTAGATATTGACCGCATCCTGTCTAGCTGACGACAGCAGAGGAAACGGTGTTAAACACCCAGTCAAGTGTCGAAGGAACTGCTGTCATAAAATATTTGTTGAACCATCTAGATTATTTTTTTTTTAAATTTTCTAATAGTAATTACATTGCAACAAGACCATATATGTGTTTTACGAGCCATACACTTATATGATACACTAGTATCATTGTAGTGAGAAACTCCGAAATGATTCTATGGCCTATCAATGAAAATAATACATGTATAATTTTCATTGATAGGCCATAACAACCATAGCTAAATGATCGGCGATATTATAATACGTATATATAATATATAGATATAATATGTGTACATGTATAATTGTTTACAAATGCTTAAGATACAGGTGCCCATCTGACTAAAGGTAAGTTATTAGCTAACTTTGAATGCAAAATTTGCAATTAAAGTTCCTGCATATGTATCTAAATAGAATAATAATACACACTGAAAAGCTTTTAACGATAATTTCCTATTTGGATAGATTTAAAATATCACGGGTAGGCTGTATAAGACTTGCTTCTAGCAACATTTGGTGATTGTTTGCTTCCTATCTATCGCCTGCAAAAGTGTGTCCTTTGACAAATAGCGCATTAACTATTTCCATAAATTGAATCAGAGATTCGCCTTTTTTCAAAGTGATGGATATATTATCATGGTACTCAAATCGAGTAGTTTATATTGGGTGGGAATAGAACAACAGCACCAAATTGCACATCGTGCGTCCATTGATTTCGCTAATTGGCGATCAATATATAACAGATATCGTATTTGGGCATAGTAAGTTTTACTTGTCCTACTTATTCGTTTCACCAAATGTCAGATATATCCGACAGTCGGAGCTTATCTCGCTGGTTCCGAGATAAGCTCCGATTGGTTGCGTTGCACTCTACGTTATTTTTTTAGAAGGGGAATATCCTGTGTTTGATAATGTCTTACTGTCGTTGTTGTCAATGGGGTGACAATGCCTTGAGGGGCGGAACGAAAGCTTTTGCATAGTTTGCATCATCGGTCGAAAAGCAAAACTCTATACAGGGAAATAAAACAAACGCCACGACCATAGAAAGGGTAGATTCTACTTTTGCTTTTTCTGATATCAGATATACAGGCCTGCACTGGTATGACGAGTGCCAGTCTTCCATTGGTCGCACATTATGATGTAATGGAGGAAAAGATACTAATAAAATCTTGTTTTGGCCACACGCGTTAGTTGCGCATGGATATATTGTCTTTAGCTGAACCTGGTGCTGAATTCCCAACATTCACCAATAATTACCCATCTCGCTGTTACAGAACTTATCATAGATTTGCACAAGTTCTGATGATGGCGTAGTGGGCAGCGCATTAAAACTTGAGGATTTTGTGCGGGCGCAGACACGCCTCGTGCACTTCTACGGACGAGCCGTATGATGGAATACCGAACGCCGGTACCGATCGTAAAGCTCGGAAGGTCTACCGTATATGCATTTTGCTCGTCCGATAACCTATCCGGCAGCTGCTACTACACGTACCGAGGTGTTGCAAAATAATTACATTCTAAAGTCGAGGATTATTTCTTAAGCTCTATTCACCCGATTATTTTTTCTACTGAGATCATACCGAGATACTAGTTGTGACGGTTTATTAGATTCCGTTTTGAAAGAAGTAGTTGTTTGAATTCACGACAAAGAACGGACCTTTGTCGTTTCATGAATCTTCAGAGAGTGCCATCTGCTGTTATACAATATTCGTCAACGTTATAAAACCCCGTGACACACCGTTCCGGTATTTTTCTCTTTGTACCCTATACCTAACTATTACACGTACGAGAGAGAACGTAAAAAACAGAAAAAAAAAAAAAAAAAAATTATATACATAAGTAAAGATGCTGGCCGTCTTTGTACGGTCCTAGATAAATCGACCCGTATCGATTCAAAAACAGACACCTCCGCTTCGTCTTGCTTTTCCTCTAACGACTGTTTGGGATCATTTTTGTTTGCAGCTAGCCAGAGACGGAAATATATGGACAATGTATACAATATTCGCGGTATGGTAGTAATAGAGAGCTTAATAAAGTTATCAAATGATTAAGATCCATAGACAGCGTTATAGGTCGCGTTTTTTTGCTTGGAGGTGTCATACTTTTTTTTTAAAATTTGTCGACCCCCATCGCCTTTGCTAAAATATCATATATCAAGTAGAACAGTACAAGCATTTTCGAAAGCTCTCACCATTGTTGAATTACCTGAATTGCTCAATTAGATTCTATTCAGTATATCGGAAGCGCACATGGAGCCATTGCGACAATTCTGCAAATATTAGGTAATATCTAGACTTAAAAAGCGAATTTATTCTTTGACCGACCTCGGCCACTATAGTTTCGCGTGGATGTTTCGGGACTCGAATCAGTGGCTTACGCTAAATTACGCTTATTATACCACTCTTGCTATCGCTTCGGCCATTACCGAACCTATCATCTAAAACTGCTCATACATACAGTGAAAACTGATAATTTTGAGCGAATCCTAAACGTATATAAATATGTAAGAATATAAAAGAACGTGACGATCAGACTGTCATCTGTAACACGTCAGAAAACCCGTTTCACGACCAGGAGCCATGCGCGCATTGTTTCAAATAAGCTTAAAAGTATCAAAGCCAGTGTGCATCTTAGCTTAGTAGCAATCGTAGTACTTTTACGCGTAATGAAAGGGTTAATCATTTTTCCATAAAAATTCCTTTGTTCCAAGCAACGGTAAACAATCCGATAGTAATAATGGCAAAGGTTGCTATAATTCTAATACGTTCTTGACAGTACAATCTGTCGTGTTTGATAAATTGGGATCGGAGAAAATATAAAGCTGTCTACAACGAGCGTTTTCGTCAGATCCTGCTAGATGCCTCGATGTATCAATCCCGAAGTACCGTTAAAAATAATGCCTCATAGCGGCCGATAGTTCCTCACTGTTAATGAACATTTTGCTTCGTAGCAACCTATTGTTGTTAAATGCTATTCTACATAGCAATGCGCTGAAAAGCGATTTTGTTGTTATTGTCGTCCGATAGCAGCGCCACGGCGTACACCTTTGAGGGTCGTCAGTCATTGCGCTGTCTGCTCAAGTGGTCATAACGAACGATCGTGAGACATATTCTCCTTCATTCCAACCATTCAGAACCTAAACCTCCATTTTACCTTTGGGCACATCTGAGTAATCCACGCTTTTGAATGAATCTGTCGCTTTCGAAGGAATAAAGAGCTAAAGTGCTATGCGTTTCGATTCACAGCTGGTTCAGTTGCCAGACGTCCGGAAATAGGGCAGTCCCACAGCAAGTGATACCAGCAGCAGGTCAACGATAGAAAAGCCGAAGAACAACAAGAAAAAGACGAGCCCCAAAAAACTTATCTAGCTGCTAGTTAACTAAATAACGCATGTCGACAGCGAATTTTTATAAATTGATGTAAACCTTGCTAAGTTTGGACACAGGATAATAATGAAACTCGTTTTTTTCCCGCTAATTTCGGAACTAAGATGTTTATGTCAGAAGTAACATTTATAAAAGAAACGTTTTCAGTGCATAATGGTCGCGGCGAACTTGATGTATACTAAACACATTTCTACTTCAGTTACTGGAATTGATACGCATGTATGCACAGAAAGGTACGCATTGCCCCTGAAATTAAAAAAAAAAATGTTTTACATAAGGCACCATTTGACCACGTATAGGTCCAAGTTAGTTGGATCACTTTGTTATGACTTCCGTCAACGCCAGTGCGTATAAAATGTCATATTATATATTTTTATGATGATGCATTATAAACTTAACTATATTCACTTGTTGCTTTTTTAAATATGCTTACGCACTACTCTTTGGTTTTAGTCATTGTTACACAATGCAATTTTTCATTCATTATTCAATTTCAACTTAGTAATGAGGCTGCAAGCACAGCCATCAATTTCTGTGATTAGGAGTACGTTCACTGCCTAAAAAAATGCCGGCAAACATTTTCGAAGCGGAGAAATTACAATCTGCCATCAGCTCCTTGTCGAGCGTAAAAAGCATGCAATTGAAAATTATCATGACTGTTATAAACTTCTCAAAAGTAGAAGGATAAAAAATATTGTGAAGGCTATATCAAAGAGCATATTTGCACGTAAAGCGAAAGTGCTTTATTGAAGTTGTTTATGTTTGTGTATGTCTATCTAAAAAAAACAGCGATATACACTTTGTGACGGCTGGTGATAACAACTGGACGTCGTCCAAACAGCAGAGATTTTTTTCGAAGTTTTAAGCATATTGACCTGTTTTTGACCCTACAATTGAACTAATTAACTTTGTGTTTCTTCAAGTAACCAGTGAAGTTGTGTGTGTCCAGTAGCCTAATACAAGTCACTGCTTCTGAATAAATATGACCCAACAGCAAATGCCATTATGAATAACAAAGTAGATAGTCCATCAGCTAGCTATTTCAATAGATGTTGTACCGTTATTACAAGTTGTCGACAGCGTTTATTACCGCGTCTCAAAAAAAAATCAGAAAACCGCTGGCTACATTACAATGAACTTATGAATGAACGCATTTTTAGGGCTATATATAAGTGGTTTTTGAAAAAATAAGCGCAAATGTCGAACCTTGTTCTAAACAATTTCCACCGTCGCCACCGAAACGTGCGTCCGCTATTATGGAGTGATGGAATTACTTAAAATTGTTCACAAAAACTTGTAAAATGTAGATTTCAGTCAACAATTTTTCTCCTTCGTTAATCAAAGCTAATCAAAGAATCACTTAAAAATCAAACGGTTTTCGTGATGTTCCGCATGCTGATAAGCAGAATATGGATAAGTTCAGATGATTTCCCTAAAGAATATACGACAAATATCGCCAAGGTGTATTAAGGTTTACAGAGGATCAAGTGGGAAAAAAATCAGCGTTGACCAGCACAGCTCCATGAACCCTACCAAGGCTATAATACATTCTCTTTAGATGTGCAAGTGTATTTTTCTCAAAAAATTAGCATTGGCTATAGGACATACCAAGGAACTGATAGCTACGAGCTGCACTTATACAGCACTTTGCTTCAGGACGCTAGTAGGCCAACCGTCGCGCGGAATCTTCATTTGAATGGCGTAGTGAAAACCTTCTGAAGTCATTAGATTTCTTAAGCAAAGGTTTGTCGAGGGCTTCGCAATCAATACACTTTTGTACGTATCCTGATTGATGTGCGAATGACAAAGCATGTATAAGGAACGTTTTTTATTTTATCAGGTCCAGTAGTTAATATCGACAGTAATTTTTAACAAAAAAACCTAGTCGCTTAAGCGCACAACTATATCACTTGAAGAAGAAGATGGAAAACAGAATGCATGTGCTTTGAAGTACTCCCTCCCCCATCCTCGTTTCGACTTCGTGTATCAAGCTCCGTATGAAATTGTTAAATTTCTGATACTTGTCATGCTCTAAACAAAGCAATGGTTTTCACTAGGCATATCATCAAAGACCTTTTGAAATTCGGATAACGAGAACACGATTAGAACGGAACCAACTCCAGCTTCGTTTTCCCGCGCAGCTGAGTCAAACGTCGCTAGGCTGCACGATGTCCAAAGACGCGGTGCTTGAACTAAGGCAAGACTTTGATAGAAAGTCTTGCCTTAGTTCTGTTTTTTTGCTGTATATAACGTAAATAATAACGTATGTTATGTAACGTATAAATTCAGGTTGCGTTCGTTAAAAACTTAGGGGTATGGCATGCCCCTTGAACTGGTGGGAACGCTAGCTTATCAAACTGAGTCAATTTCCCGTCGGAGAATAGTGTCTTCCTTATTAGCCGATGATTCTTCAAAGAGCCCATACTCAAATTTAAATAATTGAACTTTTTATAATATGCATTCTTCTCCTGCTAACGGCATCGTTAGTTACCAATCTATCTCCGGTACGTGACCAGCGTAGAATTAGAAAGACTCATTCATCAAAAAGGAAGTCATTTGCGAGAGATTTGAATTTGTCTCCAAATATCACTCCTTTTTCACTCTTATTATGAGTCGTTTTTCATTTAATGTTACGTGTGACCCAAGCAGCTACGACCTACTCCATTGAAATCTGTCATTTTTTAGAGGATGAAACGATTTGTAATAAATGCTTCGCTTTGATGCCGTAAAGCTGAGGGTCCAAATTTGCATAAATAGTGGGCAAAAAGTGTAATAGCATCTATACTGGTCAAATATGACCTTGCAGAGTCCTAACAGAATCTAATTTTTTTGCTAGGAGGAAATAAAGACAGCAAACGCGCCGAGTAAAGTAAATATTCTCGGCATTAGACGCCCTATCCAACATAACAGTCGAGCACCCCTTTTTTTCCCAAACAGTTTGTGTGTATAAATAAAAATTGCTATCCTATCAGTGTCTCACTGAGTTGTACTCCGTAATAAAAATACATACAAATCCAATGGACCACAACCATAAAATAGTAGTGCACGAAAGACCAAATGGGATTGCCTACAATTAACATTTTTACAGTTTCGCAGAAAGTTCACATTCGCTGTACTTGCAACTGATATTTGATTTTCGTATAGCGGTCGCAGTAGCGGAGAGATATGGGGCCATTAACCCGATTTTTTCCTACACGCCATTCTAAGTATGTTGCAAAAAATGTAGGCTTAATATGTTACAAAAACAAGTTCCTTTGTAGCAGTTCCATCTGTCTAGCTGAAATGGTGCTTTCTCTAGACGCCAGTAGCTCTAGGTAACATGGCAGTCAGGATGAGAACCCTTATCGGAATAAATCACTAAAGCAACTGACGTTAGCCGTTTGTTGGCACTCCTGATGACTTTACAATTTAAGAGCCTCTGCAAGCGGAGCATCAGCCATTTTGCAGTATTGAATTTTTTCCCGAATTTTCTTCAGAGCTATGAATGTACGAATGCCTATCTGCCACTTTGGTGACTGATTTGTAATTTTGACACAAGGCTTGTCGCTCGTGTTTAATAGTGGAGAGGTTTGGCGTGCCTAGTTCTATGATAAAGTGAGACTTTTGTTGTTGCGCACACCTGACTGCCTAAAAGTTGTTACTATCTTTGTTGCTACTTTAAATATTCGAATGGTAAATTAGGTATATGTTTCCACGTTGTATTATCTATATAATAACACAGTATAAATTTAGGCGGTGTTTTTTCTTCTCTTGCTTTATTTGGCTTTTTTTCTTCTTTGGCTTTATTTGAAAATTAGTCAGTGTTCGATTTGCGTTTATAATTCAGTAAAGTTTTTAAGCAAGGAAAGCCTGATCAATGGTCCCTTAGTTTAAACTTATTTGGCGAATTCAATAGTTCCTGTTTGCAATTTCAACTTCAAGTCCCACGTTGGTCGCGAGAATACTTGCCAGTAAAGAATATGCCATTTGTATGTATTGTATGTATTGTACAAGTATGCTTTAAAACGAATCACTGAACACTAAAGATGCCTACGCAAGATAAACTGATAAAGTGGCGGAAACTGTGGGTCAATGTTTGCTATGATCGGTCTTCGGAGCTCCGTGGTCGCGGACATTGTGAAGACCCTTTTCCAGCAATCAACTGATAGCTAGAATCAAAAATAACGACTAAATAACGTTAAATAGATAGAAAAGTAACGTTCACTCTGTGTGCATGAGTGATGTATGTGCACGTCGCAATGCGGACGCTCCGCACAACAGGTATTGTCGTTATTTGGATGAACGGTAAACATTATACAATAGATAGGGGCGGGAGATGTCTGCTGGACCAGCAAAAAGAGGCAGACGCTGTAGATGCTTATGTCTAGTAGATGCTATCTTAATAGTAATACAGGGTTTATCGACATAGTATTTAGCGATAAATGGCAGCCGGCATTATCACCAGACGGAAGTGCAATAGCACGGAGTGAAGTAACTCCGCGCTATGTTGACTGATATGACCAAGTGTTTGACGCATTTGACGTTTTTTCCAGCGAACGTTTCCTCCTTTCATTCGAATCGCTTATATTCACAAATTGGTTTATTAGTAAGCGGATAATACACGTTAACATCAACTCCGCCACGAACGACGAGCCAGAAATTTCATTTTCGATTAAACAGAAATGACCCCTTTTAAAATAATTACATTTTCGGTTACCCGACTCTGTAGGATGTTTCGTGAACATGCAGTACTCGCTGCGTCAACATTCGATATATACCACTACGAAAAATCATACCACATGTTGATTACCTCGAACATACAACACAAAAGGCACAGTATTTATAAATCATTGTATAAGTAGACACTCGATTACTTAAAAGTAAAATTGACATTCAAAGTTGACTAAAATAGTTGGGCGTATGAAAAACAAATGTTTGGTACTTTGTTTCTACTGCAATTTGTTTCTATGTGATTAATTATGCGACTCTTTTTTCCCTTTCGTCCCTTCAGAAATTTTAATTAAAGTCCATCGGCGCAACAGCTAACATCTGATTTTTTCAACAGGGGAAGCTTAATATCGTTTCTCTAGTTAGAACCGTGTCACTTCTTCTAAAGCTACTGCCTCCGCAATCGGCGCTGATAGCACTGGGCATTGCACCTGCCTTCGAACTCCTAACTGAATTGCGTACAATTAGTGGCATAGATCTTATCGTATATCATTATAAACCACCCGTTCATTATCTTCCAGACACTGCCAGTCGGAGCGATGCCAACGAGGCTGTATGTGACGTAAGCGAGTTAGGTAAATCCCCCCCCCGGGGAGTAAATTTTCACTGGCGGATCTCGGAGGTTATTCGGAGTCGATGGAGTCGCTGATACATAATTCATTATTACCCCAATGGCTCTATAATCGTTTAGCCGATCACAAACAGAAACGTGTCTTCGGTGGATCAACTGTGTCCGTATTTTTGAATCGAGATGGACGATCCCCTTTCACTCATCCACATTTCCCCATCCGCTCCTTGACGACTCCTCTCTTTTGGGATGGACGATAAACTGGAGTTCATTATACCTATTTTTGTGTTTCTACACGTTGCCTGCTCACTCACTGCTTACAGCAATTTTCAGAGGTGACCTTTGGAATATATGGCCAGCTAAGCTTGTTTCGTTGTTTTGTGTTCAATATAATCCCTTTGCCTTACTATCAGCTTTCATTGAACATCTGCACCCTTACCTCAGTAGTACTTGATTATTAATTTTTGTTTACTTAGTAACAGATGCCGTCCATCAAAATCTGTGTGATCACAGTATACGGGTATAATTAAGGATATAACTTCAGAAATTCTAACCTACCTTGATGACCCATTATCTGTCGTCACTGTAACAAAATAATCTGTTGTTGATTTCGTTGATTTAGTATTTTCTTTATAAAGAAGGTTGCTTAGAATTATTTTTATGAATCTCGTGGTTTGGCCGCGAGCATTCAATAGGTAAATACAAAAACAAAAAATATAGGTCACGTTTAGCTTTGCCTTTCAGATCGCGCATAAGTCGCACTGATTGGTTATTTTTATTCCTTTCAGTGATGAAAATGATCTATGCTGCCAGAGCTACAAGCTGAGCTACTTCAATAATTAAATGGTTTCTGCATTTGCTTTCTCTCATTTTTAATGACAGGGCCTCTCTCGAGGATCAACTTACCTTTAATCAGGAACTGGTTCCAACCATATCACCAAAAATTCCCTAAAGTCCTCTTTATAGGGGATCACCTTTACGGTTCGTATCTTATCTCTTACCTAATTTTAGGAAAATCGATATTAAATTGCCATGAAACGTTTTTGGTCCTTTTCAAAAATTTGGCCACTTCAAGGGCTCATTCTGTAACAATAAAACTTGTCAATTTACTCATTTAATTACTGGAATATTCTATTACTATTCAAAAACGGCCCAAATGTACGAGCTATAACAGGTTATTTATTAACTATTTATAACTAATTATAACTAATTTTTATTATAACTAATAATAAACTAATAATAAATAATAACAGGATAACTATTCACCTATTTAATTCTATATGTCTGCAACACCTACGTTGTTCATTCTGCTGGAAATCAACAAAATGATATCAAATTAAGATAGATTGTACAATCAAGACTCACTTTTAGACCCACCTAGATATTGGCGAGCGCAAGAACAAGCCCTCTAATAAATCTAACTTTATCTTAAATCTTTCAGGACGTGGTAATGAAAATGAGGCTGGAGAACTAAAGGGACATCCGTCAAGATCTGTCTATGAACGAAAAAAGTACATTAAGGTAAGAAATATTAGCGACTCGTTATACCGTTTTGTAGATTATGATATTAATAGTAGCTAGCAAGTAAGATTTGCTAGTAAGATATATATATATATATATATATTTTTTTTTCAACGGTTTTATAGAAAATTGCCTATAAGGTGCGAGGGCTATAATGGCTTAGTAAACTTATAGTGTTTATTATGCATCTAAATTTGTTGTAAATCTGACTTTGTCTGATCTTGAACCCTAATCACGGTTCCACGTGTATTTAGTAATTAGTACTTTATTAACACACGGCTTAGTGTCGATTGGGTATCATAAATAGCTCCTTTCATTTAATAACCAGCATAACCATATGGCATCGAAGACACCAGCGACAATTGCTCAGTGCAAAAAACACAAAGTACATTGTAGGGTGTTTTTGATAAACCTGAATATTTCCGAAATAATTTACGATTTAAGGCGCGTCTTGAGTACGATTTGTCCTACATGTGATCATTTCGCGTCACAGTCTTCTGTGCATCTTGAAAAAAGGTTAGGTTCGTCAATTTTTAACCTGAATCAAGTAATGAAACCAGCTCTTTTGCTATTTTACCGCTTTTATAACAAAAACTATAGCTAATCTCAACTGATAGAATAGGACAGTGTACCCTAACTCAACGGCCTGAGTTAGCCGTTATGATAAAAAGAACAATTTTACTTATTTCACGCCACTCGTTTGCGTTTCTATGCAAAGACTCATTATCGGCCCATTATTTTACGTACCCTACAAGAATAATCGTTACGCCTTGAATGTTTGCACACCTAATTTGGATGACTCCCAATTAGGTGCGATCCAGTGTTGTCGCAGTGGCAATACATCTGCCTTACTATGAGGCGTAAAAGCACGTCATACAGATTACGTTCGACATCGCGTTTCACGCAAAGAGACAACCGTCCAATACGGTGTTTAACGGACATAAAACTCAAAACATTTTTTCGTGTTATCAGACATGTCAGCCATTTAGCTTCAGTCGATAATTTGCACTTGTTTAATTCATATACATTTAATTATTTTCTCTAATTAGAGTAAAGCAAAACGACGTTCGGTTCAGTACCAGCTTATGCTCTATTTCTTTAAGCCAGTTATGTGGTTTGATATAAAAACGCGTGGGCTAGTGCGGGCGGTCGAAGCAATGGACCTGACCGACGTAAATGTGTGCTGTATAAAGCAACTGTCTTGAGTATAGATGCCTCGAAAATATGACAGATGGCCATAATTATTTACTAACACTTTATTTACCTTCTTACGGTATTTACAAACCTAGCATGGCGCTATGGTCTACCGCGAACTTGTACTGGCAGTACAACGCACAATTCCACACAATTGTGAATTCCAGGGAAACTAAACAAGTAGTTTTATCAGAAATAGATAGTAACGAATCTCTCTCGACTCGGACGAATGAGTCTCGTCGCAACTAGTCCCGGTGGTGAAACTCAATTTACTCGTACTTACATAGCGGGTACTTTCAATTTTATATAATGTAGAATCCCCCGTGCAAGCTTTTTACATTATATATGAGGGCGAGTCAAAGATATGTCGACTGCTGCTGTAGTGACAAATCTTCGCAGCATTTCTTACCAGCATTCAGTCTACCGCATTCGTGCTTCTCCCACCGTTCATTTCGAAGCAAACGCGTCTAAAAATCGTCGATTCCTCGAAGTCTTCAAACTAATACCCGGTCCGTCCTTCGCGCAGGCTTCTGACGCTAGAACACGAATATGTTACTGAATTCTCTTTCTAGAAACATCGCTACCGTAACAATTCAGTGTAAAATTTCGTCCCGCTATCTCTATGGAGTACAGGCGTTTTCCGTTGCATATGACAGAATGATAAATGAGATGCAATAGTTTAACTTTACTTTATAAGTTAAACTATTGAATCTCATTTATCATTATTAGTTTAATTAAAACTAAAATACTTTTATGGTGGATTAATTCCATGAGAAAGGGTGCTTTCAGGGATTTAAAAGTAGTCGTTTTGACGTTAACGGTAAATTGCCCTACATTTGATTAACTAATTACACATTTTATTCCTACGTACAGTTATCCTAAAATGTAGAAAATTAAGAACGCAAACCCCTAACCTGTTGTTGTAAATTGTATATTAACCATTTTATCTAGATAAGAGAAGAAATGGCAGCAAAACGACAGGCTGGCTTGGACCGATTGCTGAAGCTTACTGTGCCCCTACCAGAGAATCCGACTTGTCTCAACGAACTCGCGGGATCGATAAGGCGTCATCGTGAGCGTCGAGATACAGCAGTGGTATCCCATTACACTCCTGTCGACTCTAACATGGTTGAAAACTATAAACCTAGTGAATTTGGGCAAGCGGTTAGTAGAGCATCTAAACTATCGAATATTTAAGCACTCGTACTCATATAAACATCCGCAGTGCACAAACACACTCTTATTTAATTTTTTTTTTATATATTCAATTAACGCTCAGAACGACTTATTATACAGGACAAACACTTCAAACATCTTTGGGTGTCGAAGGGTACCTAGAAAAATGTATTGCATTTACAAAGTGATGTCTACAAACATGACATGTTAGGTTGAAGAAGCGCTTTTCATGCAAGCCGTGTACAAATCCACTTCTAACCAATTCGGCACAAACAGTTATGCGTTAGAAATACGTGTCCGAAATAGAGGGAAAGCGAGAATAGGCCTTTGTTTGATAGTTGTCGGACAATACCGCAACGCTGTCAATGATATTCGCTAGCTGCGATATGAGAGCCAATGCTCATTCACGATGTGCGGTGGAAACCACGCATAACTCACAGGTTGGGTCTACCATCTCAACCTAAATGCTTTTTTTTCATTCCCACAAATAATGCCACTTCTTTTAAATAAAAGGGAAACAGAATTTAAGTTTTATATTTTATACAAGAATAGCTAAAATTTCTATAGAGTGTTGAGCATCTGCCACCAAGTCTGTTGAGATTCGTATATTTTCATTTTGCTATGATACTTCACAGAAAAAGCAGTCTCGAATATCGGAGCTTGCAACTCTGAACTCGAATTGTGCAAAGAAATAAGTGTGGTGGACCACCACCGGTAGGCTGTATCCTAACAGACTAAACTGCTTGTGATAAGTTTCAAATCCAATAAAAAAACCTGATGCACATAGCGTAGACGCTTTACTAATACCACTGTAACATTGAGGTCCACGATATATTCTTCTTAATAAAACCTGCTTACTTTCATTTAAAGTGACATGGCGTACTGAAGCTTAAAACGGATTTTCTAGTCCATAAGTACGTCGTTGGCATTCTCAACAGTCTTTATTGCTCTGTACCATCGCTGGTTTACTACCGGAAGATTAGTGATTTGGGCAGACGATAGAAATGGGCTAATAGCGTCTCCTTGTGACACCAACTTTATGATCTTCTCAAATTTAGGTCTCCTAACCACCTTCTGTCCAAAATGACTGGGCCCAGCCATCGTCTAAGACCACGATGAAGCTCGGTTTCGATATCTTTGCAAGCAATGGTATGAGATGCGCATGCGCGGCAAGAAGTTCACAAACCTTGAAAAAATGTTAGAATATCACATCTTAACATTGATCTGAGTTGGTGGGGAGCAGGATGCAAGAAATCTTGTGGTAACAAAAAGGATTTTTACACTTACATGTTATAGCTGTACGAAGTTTCGGACCCTATGCCATTAACCCTAAAAAGTTATCATCGAGGCAGTTTCTTAGCTATTTTTCTTCAAGAACGGAGGTTCTTTCCCATATGATATTTTTTAATTACGAAAATTCTATTTAACAAACCTTTGCTTCAATATTCGGGTGTCCTATCTAAGTCAAGGCACGTAGTAAATAAACACGTGACCTGTAAAAGCAAAAATAAATTTTATTCACTTCGATTCTGACACTTTTTTTTATACCACAAAATACCTAAGTGTTTAAAACATGACAATCGGTATTGATGTAAGTACTTAACCGTAACCCAGATCCGCATAAAGTATCAACACTCATTCTGATAACTATCTCTCGTAATTTTCGGAGCTTCATCATCCTTATATTGATCCTATCGTCTGTTTTTCTCAGATGGAACGAATGATTGGTCTGACTTCTCCAACGACGCGGTCACGTCTGCAGTCACTATGGAAGCGATTGCAGTCCCTTTTGATAACAACTGCGTCGTCTTCGTTCGCTGGTGGAAACTCGGAGCGTGCAGACGAACTCACCAAAGCGCTGTTCCAACAATTGTTTAAACAATTCGATCTGCCCGCAATTCTGCGGCGACGGGCAGACAAACTTCGTCGCCGGTGAGCTTTGCTTCCTGTGTCTCTAGGTAAAATAACATGGTCGTATCCGAGATTCAGTAGATCCGGTATCATTGAGCACATTGAACTATATATGTGCCTCTTTCGTAAGAATCGTATCCAATGATTAGTGTTCCGAGTTAAACTACTCCGCAGTAGGAGTACCCCTAGACGTGAACTCGCGAAGGCCTTAACAGACTTCGTGACATCTTTTTGTCTCGTTGAATCCTTGCAAATGTCGAATGTTCTAATTATGTGAATGGTAATATGCTACACTCTCAAAAGCTTTTTGAAAAGTGTTTATGTAAAGCTTGCATCATTGCATTTAGAACGAATTCTTAAACTTAAGTTTTCTCATACTATAATTCTGGTAGCTTTCAAATTTATTTGACTCTTGGCTATTATATTAAAATTAGCTTGCTTGCGCTTTATCCCATGGTAGCTTCCGACATGTATGCATAATACTATTCTAGTTTACGTATTATAGAAACATTGGATAAGCTATCTGAAAAGTGAAGGACATTATCCATTCACACTCTCTGGAGGTTGTACTTCATATGTAGATAACGTGTAGAGATTTCGTAGCTTTTGTCCCCGCCCACAAATAATTAGAGACTTCGTAGCCCATAAATGTGATCTATTGACTTTAGATATAAGCGTTACTACGCTAACTTACGCCACGCACCTTTAGATGAAGATGCCCAGTAATAGAAGATGGTATACACTTGCGAAGGACGTTGCTTTGCCGATAAGTGTTTGGCATATTCTTGCGGGATGGATTTATCTCTGAAATGTTGGTATTACTTCGATTTGACACATAGCTGTATACTTCAAAGAGGATAACTGGTGCGTCAATAAAACTTCGTCCATTTTTAAGTGGATGAGTTTATTACAAAATATTGCTGTCGAGATCGTCTAACTGAAGTTGTTTTAAAAATCCTCTTTTTTTCTGTATATATAATAATAATCAAAGTGGTGTACAAGTGAAGTGTATCATTGAAATGTGTGTAATAAGTAACATGCTAAAATGGTTCTTCGAGAGTTCAGGTAGACATTTTTGTCCTTTGTATTCTTGAGAAACACTTTGTGCCATATTCGATCAAAAACCCGCTAGCTGCTAAGGTAAAAGCGCGAAGAGAGAAAAGAGCGTTTATACAGTTATCGATTTCACCTGTTACAATACATTTTCTATTTGTACAGATTTACGGATCGATCAGCCACTGTACAGCCCAGATCTCTAGCTAGCGATAGCTATGATTCTGTGCCTCTGTTTTTTCAAAAACATCTGGATCTGTGTACGAACATTTCTCTAGCTTATTTCGCTCCACTATGGTGAGATAGTATTTCCTATATTTAATTGAGTAATGGCTTTAACTGGTTTCATGCCTAATTGCGGCTTCCGATATAAACTTTAATCATTTAATTTACTTTTTTTCATTTGAAGCGATGTACGGAAAGGTGGACTGTCCTCCAGTGGTTGTTTGCGTTATACATTGCAAGTGACGTAACCGAATAGTTATTTTAAATATATTATTCCGAACAGTAGGGGTTATATTGTTAGTATAATATCCTATAGACGAACAAAAAGAACTGCGCTTTTTCTCACACCTGTTTTTGCATAATCGACATATTGCAGAGCGGGCGGGCCAAGTCCCGCATCCACCGACGACAATTCGACCGAATTTAACGGAGAGAAGGTCTCCGACGATAGTATTCGAGTTGTGGACTTCGGTAACCAGGCAAGCAAAAATAGTGATATTACGGATACAGTTGAACCGGACAAAACGGCTAATGGAGGGACGCATGGAGATCAACAGATCCGACAATGGTTAGGAATGGTTACCGAAGAAGATCAGAAACTAGCTCAGAACGAAGAAATTCAGGTGGACCAAAACTTAACAATAACAGATATCATTACTGCGTCAAGTACTACTCCAAAACCATCGCCAACACCGTCGACAAGGTAAAAACAAGCTCGGGCGATCTTGCAATCAAACACAATGGTACACCTAACAACTATTAATGGCACGGGTATACGGCTAAGTGGGACGCCATTTTTCGCATTCTAAATTCGTATCGATATCTTTTCCACGATCGGTAAAAAACAAGTAATATTAGAGTACCGTTCAAATGTCCAAGTTCCGTTAAACGCTGTCAAATATATTCGGAAAGAAGTGTAAGCGATTGCACATTGCTCAATGATTGTATGCGGGTTTGCTACGAAACAAACGTTTAGACCAATAGCCATTATGAAGTAAGCATCACGACCGTTACTGGAATGAATAAATTTATCTATGCCATAAATAATAATATATACTAATTCCAATATTTTAGCAAAAATTCGGCCATGCAGCTTCAGCGAAAAAAAGGTCCTGTTCAGGCTGCTGTTAGGCTGCCTCAGAAGCATGCAAAGGGCGGCATCAGACGATTTCAACCCGTACAGGTCTTCTATTTTGCGATTGTATAACTCTATTATGTCCTAGATATAAATTTTTGAAGCATTTTTTTTTAAATTGATTTTTGCCCACTCATCTGATAAAGTATCAGATGCAGCTATTGCTTTCAAAATAAGCGGGAAGATAAAAGCTACCCAACCCTGAAGTTTACTTAAAGAAGTACCACTTGTTCGCTAATGTTTGTTAGCTGAGGATTGGAAAAGTAGTAAATTTAATGAGCAACATTACGATCTGAAATCTAGAAGAAGTTCAGTAAGCTCGTGTTGACCTAACAAGTAAAGGAAAGCTGCACTCCGTTGCATGCTATGGCTCTAGGTTCGGTAATAAACCCATCGCCGTACTTATATCATACATTTTGATATGTCTTCTTCCAGGGAAAAGAACTGCTTGATGAATAGTCGGACGCACCACTTCTCCCGCTCGAGAAGTAGCAACAGATAAATATCGACGTCAGCTTACTTAGAACGGCGGCGGATGAATGTACGCATCCAAAATGAATCAGCATCTCAGAAATATATCTCGCTTCCACCTATTGTTCGGCTTATGACCTCTCGCTTATACGGGTTTTTCAAATCGTCTTCGCTTGTTGTGAGCTGAGACTGGCAAGCCCAGTCAAGTGCCATGGAGCAGCGACACAAAGCGTCGCATTCTGAGCTAAAAAAACACGATGGCAAACCGATGCCCTGGAAGAAGCCGTATTTATTTACTACGAATGCTTGCAGTGTGCAATATCAGATACGTGAAAAAGGAACCTGTACTAAACCAAGTACATGACTGAACTCATTTGTGTACTAGTTACATTTATTCGAGTTCTTCACATATGAAGTATTTAACTGCGACCTGTATAAGTACACCGGTAAGAGGTAGTTCTCCATTGTAAATATGCTAAAACTTTTCCAAGTAAATGGGGTCCATACACGTTCAATGCTATTTATATTTCATCATCGATACATCTTTTATATAAATGGCCGGCTCATTTCATTATCTTTGATTATCACGTTTGAATTCCTACCTTGTTATACCCAACCTGAATGACGGTGTTTCGAGTTTTACGTCCATTATCGCCGTTATGCATTCGCTCAGGCGGTCGGCTCATATCACGAGATGAACCGTGTGTCTATGCCTAAGTTTGAACCTTGACCACCACGTGTCCTTAAAATTAGTATGCAAATACTTTTATCCACTAGGTCATCACAGGTACACTTAACTAAATTAAGTTAGCTGCAGATTATTTATCCTACTTGGAACCTGTAAACAGAAATGTACTGCTACACGAATTTGATACGGTGGACGAAATAAAATCTTTTATTAGTATTATGCACTTCGCTGTGTTGAAAGGATCTGTTATAAAAGATGTTAAACACGATTTATGTGTTAAATAAGTTTGAAGTAGACGTCCACTTCTACGATAAACTGCATGGGGCACTTTCAAATACACTTACTTGCAATCAGGTCAGCATTGTAAATGCTGATTCATACGTCACAATTTTGCAACGGCAATAACTTATTTTTCTCTAAAACTGATATTTCGTTATCTCATTAACATCCCTACTGAACACGGATAGCGCCAGTGATCAAAAATAAAGCTTTTCTTTTTTCTAGTGATGGATCGTTAACTTTGCACTTCTTCCGCTCAGTAGCAGTCTTCTAATTCTTTGCTATTAATAAATAGCTAGTTAACTATACTATCCGTAAAGGAGCCTCAAAATCGTTTACGATATTAGGTTTCGGTCCTAAAATAATTAATTGTAATTTCAAAAAACATTGGTAAAATAATGCAGCATAAAGCTGGCGTCTTCTTTTATTTCCGCTAATGCACGTACGCTCACAACATGTAAACTAATTTTAATAGTTCTAAGGACAACCGTTTATTAGTATTTATAGGTAGCATTCCTTCTTGTTATCTCAGCAAACTACTTCTCATTTTTCGCAGGTTCTTCATGACATACTTCAATTTCCTACTGTTTACAGTAGCGTAAAGGTAAACATTATTTACGTAGCTGTTGGGTTTAACGATTTGCATGAAGTAGAATAACAAAGAACCGCTAATAGTATTAAGTCACTATAAATATACTTTGGATTCCACGCGTTTGCTAAAATTGACTTCAGACCCTCGTAGCAATAACATAGGGTGCTTGTTTGCTTATCCAAGGCATCAAATTCACCCTAGTTCATAAAGCTTAATACGATGATTTATTACTGTAGAAATTTGGGAGTAGATTACTGATTTTAGAATTGACCGAAGCATCGTTATAAAGGTTAGTTGTTATATCTCAAAAGATTTTTAATTGTTACTTGAAAAACTTGAAAAAAAAAGAGAGTTTTTAGAACAGTTAGGCACGAATACTGCCACATACTTTAAATGCTATGGAGCTAGAGTAATAGCAATAATAATAATAGCTACTAAGAGTAATAATAATGAACAGTAAAGATCTGTTTTAACATCAAACCTATCATCGTCGGTTAATGTGATTCTTCGCAATTTTTTTCACAAGCTTACATATTTAGGCAGTATCATTTCGCCGTCGAACTTTGCACCGTCAAAGCGGCGGTGAAAATCGATGTTTATAATTATAGAAGCAATAACTTCTCCAGGGATTGGTCATTTCGATTAGGCGGGGGAAGGAGGCTTTAAAAAAGTGTTAATAGGTTTACTGCTAAATATTTCAAGAAATTTAATTTAGAGGACACTGACGCATTAATCAGATCCGACTTAACATGCATTTTTGTTGTAACTCCCAAGAATCACTTCCTCATTTACAGCAAACCTATATCAGACAATCAGTGACGATAGTTATTTTCTTTTATAAATTTTTTTTTTAATTAGATTGCCTGCTTTATATTCTGTGAATTATGATAATGATATTTTTTTTTCATTTGTGTATCTTCGTAAACTAAATTGTACACTTTATACATTTTAGATTAACTCTGTGCCCACCCTAACATCAAACCGTGACGGTATAACCGTAATGCTGGCCTGAGGTAATAAAAACTTGGATTTTTGTTATCTAAACGCTAATTATTAGGATTATAAGGAATAAATAGCTAGTCGTTTAGTGCTTTCACTACTCCAACGTCGTCTAGACGATAATGTTAAAAAACTCATTGGTCGTTTGCGGTTACTGGTGGCGCCCTCTATAAGGTGGCCATGTTTGTTTTGGTGACTGTCAATACTTATTGTGCGCATTGTGTGTACCGTAGTAAACGAAACGCGACTGGAAGGTATCAAACCAACGTAGAGCTCTGGAAACAAAGTGAGTAATCAGTAGTTTATTGATGTTGAGTGCAATTTTTTCAATAGTAAAATAATGTGCCCTTTCTAACAACTTAATGTCGTTCTCAAAAGCTTAAAGGAATTTCGTTGTTAGTAAGAGATGACGGAGGTGTATGAGGCTTTGCTAATATCTAAACTCTCTGCATGGCATTAATCTAGCTTAAAACTATCATTTTTACTGTGGCTATCGAATTACTATTGCTGTTCATTATTAATAGCATATGCATGAAACTATAATACAATCAGTTCCCAATTTTCTGAAGTGCATTGATTAAACGACATTGCGATTACTTAATATTGGAGCCCCAATTTTTGAAACAAGCGAAATAACTATTTTGAGAGAAAGTTTGTAAAGGCAGAATTAAACCAGTAAATAAAATTACACCGATATATTTTATTTTGAGCACTAAAATACACGTTTTAATTTGAAACGTTCTGCTCGTAACCAGAGAGCACCACTGCAGATAAGAGCAGTGCAGTTAGCTCGTTTTGAATTATAGGCCTTGCACTTCTATGACTTATTTGTTAAATTCAAATACTCGTACTTTTGCCTTTTGTAAGTCAAGTAAGTCTTCCTAAACATATATCTAAATCAGTAAAATGAGAAACCTCAATGAAAAAAAAAGTATGATTATGATTGAGCGAAGGAGATATCCCACAACAAAGCATCTGTACAAACTGATCAGAACGATGCAGTAAATAGAAAAATTAACTTTGAAATTAGTTTTAAGAAATGTTAGAGTGGAGTACCATCATCGGATGTCTGTTAGGTGGCTTGAAACGATCTGCTATTTTTAAAAATACATTTAGCACAAACTTAGAAGCCATAATAGAATATACAGGGTTATTTTCGTTTGCATGTTAACTTTAATGGGTTCGCGCATTGTTAGCATATCAGTTGTTATAACAGTCGACCTCATGGATCGCCATTATAGTAATATGTCAACGCTATCGCTCTTCAAACAAGTATTATGTATTATATCTATATTTCACAAACTAGTCAGCTATCAGAACTACTAAATATTAGGGTCTTTTTAGTCTTAGATATACTATGGCCGCATCTACTACAACCACGGAGGCTCCAAAAAAAGTCGATCTTGGCCTGCTTGAGGAGGACGATGAGTTTGAGGAGTTTCCTGCTGAAGGTGAGAGTTTAGTCAAACACACGCGCCCAACACGGTATGTTGTCATATGAGCTTTTCGTTCCGGAATAAATATATTTCATATTCCGTCATAAGCCCATATTTTCGCAATAAGCGTTCGTCTCATATCTAGCGCAAACAAAGTGCTGCACATATCTATAGGAAAAGATTGCTAAACATGTAGCAAACAGCCCTCAGAAGGCACGGACCTTCCATTAATCGACACAAATAAATATGATGAACAATCAATTGGCAGACAAGAAGAGAACGATACAAGACCTAGAAGCGTGTTTACTGAAAAGCCCATTAAATTAGACTACATATATTTTTAATAAAAAATGGAAGTAGATAAACCTGTCATTTTACAGGAAGTAGACTTTCGGTAAATTACATATTTGAAAACAACCGCTAACATGGAAAACGTTAAGGAAAAACGTTTTTGTTCCATGTCTGACAGATAAAGCTGTTTCAAAAAGAGGTTGTGATTATTATGGCAACTTAAAATTTGACGGGAGATCAAGCAAGCTTGGACTTGAGCCGGGCGGCTTACGTAATGCTCGTTATGTGGCTAGCAGTATCTCATTTCTAATGTAATACATACTGGCTTGAATTGAACTATAAAACGCGGACATGGTAAGGGAAAGGTGTTTAAAATTACTAGTTCTTTAAGTAAACTATATTACATACAACGCAGCTGTAGATTCCTAGAGCTAAAATTGTTTAGTAAAGGAATCTAGTTAAAGTTAGAAAATGCATGCTGAATAGCTAGTGAGACCGCATGATTTGTAGTGTTTTAAGTAGATGTCTTATATGTGCTTCAATGACTGGTAAAAACTTTTTACAATTTATTAACGAATTAACAGAATGGACGGGTAAGCTTGACGAGGCAGCGGAAAAAGCAAATGTCTGGGAAGATAACTGGGATGATGATAACGTTGAAGACGATTTCTCTGATCAGCTAAGAAAGGAGCTTCAGAAAGCGGGAGTGAGCACCAAGGAGCTCGAGACAAAATAAATTTAAAAAAATCAAGTACCACAAGCCTGGTGATATCTTCACGAATGCTTAATTACGTGGCGCACTGAAGAAACTCTTTACTCACAGGGAAACTGTAAGGAAAGCTTTCTCGTTAATGAAAAATCTGTCGAAATTTGATTCATCTAATGATAATAATTAAAGTATGTAAAGTACTTTTGAACTCATGAACTATCGTTCACGAGCATGTAAATAGCTAATTTTGTGTCGGCTTCTACCGGCCCAGATTAGACAGCATTAAAAATAACCTGTGTACTTTGTTCATATTAAAGAACGAGAGTGTTTTTATTTGCCTGTTCAGTACGCGTATATCGTACTACTTGCTCCCCCTAAGGCTTTGTATATGTACAATCAGTATTAAATAACTGAGTAACTGCAGTACCATCTTTATAATGGACACATATAAATCAAAACAGATATTTTTCTGTTATTTAAAGCAAACACCATATCTTGTGAGGACGACTAACTGATAGTAGATTGTAAATACTTGCATTTAAAAATGAAGACAATGTCACTTTAGTATTTGCATAAGCGGCTTTCTTTGTGTACTACAGAAGTGTCGCGACGGATATTTACGAAAGTTTGATCTCGCACTGCTGCTTATAAAAGACTTGTACTGATAAATTATAGGTAAGACATCTCCCTTTATAGGTTTCCTTTTTTACCGTGCAACGATATCACGCAGCGTACATGATGAGCCCACCGGTGGTATGAGTTCTCCCTCTTGACGCAAAAAGGGAAGCAAGCAATAAAGTTTTTGAATTCTCGAGTCAACTAGAGTCTGTAATGCAATGAAGTTTTTCTCCATATCGTTTTTCTATAGATGTTATTATAGCAACGCGCCAGTTGTGGCTTTGTCTTTGGTCGAGTAAGACTGATTTTGTCAAGCTCTACCTCACGCTCTAAATACCCAAACAATATATATCAGGTTGTTATAAGCGAATCCGGCAAACTTTGAAATTAAATAACTTTTGAGCTATATGCCACTAACGGACGAAACTTGACTAGTCAATATTTTAGACTTCTAGAACTTGCGAGTAAAGATCGGTTGAGTTTAGGGAAAAAATGAGTTCAGAAAGAAAGGCACCTTTTAGTTTTAAAGATCAAGGTTCAGTCGTCTAGTTTTTGTTCCTAGAAGACCACTACGCTGCAGAAATTTATCGAAGATTTATGAAGACGTTAGGCAAGGACGCCTTAAACAAAAGCACAGTGTCCGAATAGTGCAAACGCTATCTTAGGTTTTTTAAGAGACTCGGGCATCGTTGCTAAGGCAATCGAAAATACTCAGTATCCTTACTCGGTGGCAACGCCGGACCCCACAGCCATGCCTCAGTTTCTTCCTGAATTGAGCAAAGATATCTTAAACGTTGGCTTCAACCCGTTTATTCTCCCTATCTAGATCCGTATGATTACACGGCTTTCTATACTCTAAAAAGAGCGACTGATAGGCGGGTATGTTTCATCTATCAAATTACGTCGATAAGCCATATATAAAGAGAAATTAAAAATGGGAACGCGAATGGTAGTTATATGACTATTCAGAAGCTGTGAAGGCACTGTGATAAGTGTGCAAAAAATAAAAGATAGCAACGCCACGTCTTTTTACGTTTTGCGCTTCTGTACTGCGCTGCTCCCTCAGTTCAAGAGCGATCTGTTTGCCTGCTTGTCTCGACGGAGGCCATTAATGGCTCCAGATGTCGCTCTAAAGCTACTAACTAGATTGCTTGAAAGAACCGTTGTCATTTTTCTAAACGGTTGGCGATGCTTTCCTCGAAGAGCCTTTCGCGCCTTATTCAAAGTCCAGTAAATTCTGTCCTGCAAAATTTTGTAATTACAGCACCACAATGGTTTTTCGGGCTTACATTAAAGCTTGTAAAAACGTGACACGCTGAGGTAAATATGGAATCCCAATCGTCTGGTACAATTATAGGTAAACGTTTCTAGAAATTTGACAGAAGTTTTTTTTATATATTTTGCATATATTTGCAGAGCGACACAGATAAGGGTTTAATAAGTATGACCTTGGAAGTAAGGTCATATAAGCTTTTTTAGATTTACTCTACTCATTTGTTGTTTTTTCCATAGACCTATTCTACAGCTACCCGCAGCACGAGAAAACCGACAAAGTAATATAAGATATAGGACGCCTACAATGTGTGGGCCTCTTATATTTCTTTAATCTTTGAAGAAACGTTGTGTTGGTTAAATGATGACCGGACTCTGATGCTTCCGATCGAGTGAAAAATTATCATTCATCATCAAATACCACCATTCCACCCAGAACACATGTACGATCTTCATACCTTTCTAGAGACATCAAAAACTATGCAAAATGGGAATTAGCGCAAATGCAGAAAGATAAGTGTTTCATTGAAATCTGCTTCTTAATATTATTATGTTTTATTGATTATTATATTATTTTTTTCTGAAATGTCTACCTAGTTTTTATATGAGACGGCTCTTGAAATAGAATACAATAAAGCAATATCTACTTGTTTTTTATTATTTTAATCAAGATATTATTTTGCCGTGCAATTAGTTTTAGGGGTAACTATAAGCCAAATCGCACCGAAGTCTTGCGCGATAAACCAATTTGAGTATAGATACTTTATAGCTAATCTTACTAAACATATTAAAATATATGGTTATGAAGTCTAATAAAATATATCAGTTATGTATTATGGTGTAGTTTTTAGCGATTAACATAAACTCCCTTGCCGCATAGGTGGAAAAAGAATCCTTTGGATCTAGCGAACCACGTTCCGTGTTTCATTATCGAATTACATTGGCCTACTGAAACGACTTTGTATTAGAAAGACCTGATCAGGTCATCTTTTGAGGAAATCAAGATAAGTTAAATACTCTTCAGGGTGCCTACTGTTTAAAAGTTCTAGAAGCTTTGATTCTGTAATCCTTGTTTGGAGATTATTATTTATTCTCTTTTCTCTTTCCAAATTTGACAACAGGCTCTTTATACCATCAATAGGTTAAATATGCGTCTAGACTAATTAAATTTGTACCTCTTTCAGTTCGACATTATTTGTGCACTCTTTTCCCTTTTTGTCAGTACTAATAAGTATTTTATGGTTGTCGATCATAGTCACTTGACAGTACATAATAAACGAGCCTAAGTAGACAGCTATTTTTGAGCTATTTGAATAGACAGCTAAGCTTTGAGGTCTGTTGTACGACCTTTCATAAAACATGCTTCAACTTAATTGGTTACAAATGGCCGTGCCATTTTTAATAATATACTACACCCCTCATATATACGCTTTTGCAAGTTGACGTTTTTAAGAGTGTCCAGAAAAATAGTCTATATTGAATAAAAGCATCGCAATTAAATTTAACACCATTTTCTTGAATAATTAGTGACCTCCCGATATTACCTGGGTTGCGACGTTCTCCAAGCTGGTAAGATTTCATTCAAAAGAGAATGCAGCACTGATTATTATATCTTCTCATGTAGAATTTAATTGTACTAACATATATACATTTTTCGACACTTGTTCCTTATTATTATCTTGTTATATCTGTGTTAATATGCAACTTGATTAAATTGAATCCTGAATATAAAAAACGAAGCCATATCGGTTCATGTTTTCAATGAAAACATTGATCCCTATTGTAGGCCAACACGTCCTGAAGTTTCCGTGCTCCTTTTGTGATTTCATTTATCTATTGTATTGTATATATGTATATTGTATATGTACTTGATGCGTATTACATAGTGAATAAATAAATTAATAACGAACCGTGTCGATGCAATGTATTGTCAAGCAATGTATAGTCTAGTATGCTACGTCCTAGCTGGGCGTTATGTGAGATCAAGGTAATGCCATTTTAGATTGTCCTCAGAACTAACTGATAAGAGAGAGTCTGGACTCATATACCCCCTTATGCCCAGAATCAATTCTATAATGGTCAAAAATATCAAAACAGGATCTTACATGACTAAAATCTACATTATCATTCTGGTTCGCGTACTTTGTGTATTATTCCGTCTCAATACCGCTTCGAATGCCTTACTACTATTAGCATATGCCCATAATAATTACCAGTAGGTGATTTGCCCTGCCGCTACTTCGATTCCGCTATCTCAATTGAGAGAAATAAAATTTATTCAATTCGAGTTGTCGCTATAAATCATTGCACAATAAACAATAGTCGTTATGATAGCAATATAATAATGACCTATAATAGTATATCAGTTGCACTTGCATCATCGTAATGACCCTGTTGATCCCAGAGTACTCCTAATAGGCAACGAACGCTTCTCTCGTTCGGATTTTTACTATAATTCTCCAGTGGTATTGTCAGAAGCAGCAGAATACCGGTTTTAGTATGTTGCTGTGATTTGATAGGAATTGAATATATTTTGCGCAATTTTAACAGTGTCTTTCAGAGGAAATATGATCATAGTATGAACAACAATAGCAGTCATTTTATATTAATAACCATATCTTTTACGTATTAATCATTTCGGTGTTTTTTTCGTTTCTTGCTTGTTTTAGTTTTTTTTTTCTAATGTCTACTCTGTTATGGATCTTTTCAGCGCGTTCACAGCGTTTGATGTGCCCTGAAATCGTTAATGTTTATGCAACTCGATTTTATGTTACAGATTTTTTTTATAATAATAGTAATGGGATCGTGATGGGTTATGGTTCTCAGTGCTACATATGTCATGTAATGCATGTAGTATAATGTGTCTAGTTGTCTCATTGACGACGTAGCAGCGTGGCTACAGGCATCTTCAGTTAACGAGGTTGCCAGTTAAAACAAGTGAAACACGGCGGTTGGAAGGTAAGTGGAATCGATTTTCCTTTAGGAGTCCTGCAGTAGTCATCCTAGTTGTCTTCTTCGACTGGTGAAGTTTCCTATTTGTCAATGTCGGGTGCCCATAGCTGAAATAAATAATAAAGCAAATCAAAACAAAAATTGAAGCAAGAAAGTCAACCAAGTCAAACTCAGAAACATGAAAGCCACTTTGCGGTGCATTTTGATAGCACCGTGAATATAGTGACGTCCAAATACGTCTTGGCTAAATACATCAAACTCATAGGTCATAAGTCTCCACTTCCGAATATAATCTGCCACATTAATGTACTAGTAATCAGAGAATGCACTCCTAAAGTTGCTGTTTTGTGATGGACCTGCGGCATAATTGTTTGTGTAATCTGTGAGGTTTGATTAAGAAAAGCGAACGGCGTCAGCCATAACAATACTCTCCTATAGAGAAACATCATATACATAACGTCAAGTTTAAAATATCACGAGGTAGAATACAGAGGCTACTTGAAAGAGGTTATCTTTAAAGAGATACCATCCATATGGCTTCTTAGGTTTGCATATACTACGCATATGTTTAAATGTATACGTGTAATAGATAAATGAATATGTCGTAACCGACACAATAGTGACGAACTAAGGGGACGGTTCCTTTAGAACAAGTTTTTCTTTTCTATGCATATACGTCAAGGCCAAGCCAATTGCAAACATAAACTAGTCGGCCCTTATTAATAACAACCATGAACTGCTCACAACCTACCATGAGGTTGTCACGTAAAGCGGCATAATGAGTGTAGGATCTTGATATAAATTTGCTGGCAGCAATGCAATCTCAGAAGATAGTATTGCCAAAGGCCTGCTTGGATGACTAACACGACTTACCAGGTGCATTCAGGATCTTTTAATAAAGAAGTTTAGAGTCTCTCACCAGAACGGGTGCGTCACAGATACGCGCAGAACTCCTGTGGCCACCTCAGCTAACTAACAATAGTAATCTCTTTTCAGCTTCGGGTGTTAAGTCGTTAGTAAAGTTAAAGTCAAAGGTGTTAAAGTCAAAGTCAGTGAACGCCGAATCCGTTCCGCCGAGCGTTCACCGACTTTGAAATCGGTAATTGGTTCAGGCACGCCAACATAAAAATCAGTTGAACGAAACTAATTTTACTGACTATAGGTATATATAGTCTGTTTTTTCAATATGGAAATGTTAATTTTAAATTTGAAAGCTATTCAAACTATTTCAAAAATATGCACGTTAATTAATGCAATTCGCCTTACAGAATTGCTTCTTTTTTTCACCAAATTTCAATAGGCAGTTTTTATAGTAGATTTTTGTATTTCATGAATATACATATACATGAGCTAAACGGCAGCATTATTTTTACCACTCGTTGTTCCATTTATTATTGTTGTGAACAACGTATTATAAGCAGTTTCTTTTGAAAGAAATCTTGGTGACTTCATTCGCATAATTATAATAAAAATAAATAAATAAATAATATTACCAACATATGCGCCACATTGTAGATAATCACGGTCATGGATTAAAATTCATTATGAGTAATAATTATCCTTACTAATTATTGTTATGCTAATAATCATGCGTAAACATGATAGTTACATAAGCTTCCATCCGACAAAATTAGCTTTGAAGAACGGTGTGCACTTTGTCATTCTTCCTCCTCATTTCTCGAATAAAATGTAAATTATAGATGTGCTAGTACTTGGTCATTCAAACTTTGGCACACTCACACAGCCTGGCAGAGCCTGATACGGATTTATGATCTCAAGAACACATAGCCTTTAGCTTACCTAACTTAGCAGTATACAATTATAAAGCATCGGCTTCCCCAGCCATAATCAGAATCATTTAAAAAAAAAGTGCGTTTTCTCTTTAGCTTTATTGGATATCTACCGTTTTCGCATGAAGTTATTAATGGCCCATACATTGCTGATTCATATAGACCCACTTTATGGGATCATATAGGCCAGTAAATAAAACAAGTGCTTTCGATTGATATTTTTTACGAAATTAATAATTTTAGTGAGTTCACTTAGGCCATTTAATAGGAGAGTCCTTTATGAAAATATTGGTATTTCTCCTTCGTGGTACCCATTGCTTTTAGTGTGTAATAATAGTACCAATAATTGCATTAGGTAAACTTATATATATATATATATATATTTATTTATTTCGATATACTCAAACCGTCCTCACGACCGAACTTCGTTCTAAATATTGGATCAGAAATAATTCTCAATGAAAAAAGGTCGATATGGTATGTGTATATGTGTATGTCTCATCTAAAGGCATTTATAGGCCCAAGGTTCCCCATTACCGTACTCATTTTACGTATATTGCGATAGACCGTAGTTGCGCGTACTCATCAGCAATCCAACCTCTTCAAAAACTATTGAAAGCCTTTACAGCTATTCTGGACAGTTGTAGTGAAAACAAAATGACGGTGTGCTAAATGTATGAGTCAAACCTACATTTTAAGAGCCCCACGATGCCTGCGAGCCCTTGGGCGTTTAAGTTTCGTATTTGTATTTCAATAACTGAAAAAAAAATACAGCTGATGGTAACAACCGTGGTGGTGGCTATGGTTACACAAGAGGCCACCGTCAAACGAGTTTCAGCAGTTCCTTCGAGCTGCGGAACATTTAGAAAATCGGTAATAGTAATAGTTAATCAAAAATGGGCTTTGGAAGCGATCTCCACTTCCTAACAATTCATTTCATCGTTAAAAAAAGGTCATTGGCTATTGCAATTTAAAATTACAAGAGTACGAGAACAATTTCAAATAACGAAAAATCTCGATTTAATTTATTATCACTCAATCTCGGTTTTGTTATTCTATAATGTGATACTAAATGTAATCTTGTCAGGTAAATCTATTTTGCCAGATATAACAGTGTACTATATAGTATATACGAACTTCTGAAAAATTTATCACATCATCATGTTTAACACACAACGCTTTGTCTGGAACAAACGGTCAGGTAGCATCCAGACGAGATGTCTTTGCATGACTGTCGACGAAAAACTGATTATGCATAAGAATGAACACTAGTTAGATCAGTGCGGTCTGACTTGTGTCCATACACAAGCAAGCTATTTTACAGCAGCGCAGTCGACAGAATCACGAGGTGACTACAACAGGACTCAATGCACAACAACATAAATTCGCTTAGTTAAGTACTTAAGAATGTTGATCAGACGGGTGAACAAAAAGGTTGGTCGGAAAAATATTTGGCTTAGTACTTGATAATCTACCGTTTTGAAGAACTTAATGCAGGTAGTACCTGATGATAGGCAACTCGGGCATGAACTTCGGAATCTACGGCAATACAGTTCACCATAAGCAAACGTATAAGAAAAAAAAGCCGAACCTGGACAATAAATCTCATCAACTAGGCAAGCCAAATTTTAAGCCAGCACTATAGTGCAGGTGAGAGTTTCAGTCAACTACTATCGGTGGGGGCAATCAGACAACCGAGGAGAGTGATAACGGAGAAAAACCGACCAGTGGGCCCAGGCGCTCCAGGTCGGCTTTCGACATGACAGAACAAGCAGCGACCCGAAGCATGAAACGCAGCTGTTCACTCACGCAGAAGTGCAGAACCAAAAACAGAAAATACAAGACCCAGAGGACGAAAAAATAGATATTTGTAAGACACGCAGTACGATCAAACAGGGAGATTTTATTTCAAAATCCGGAGGTATTATTTCTGAGGACTATTATGTAAGGCCAAATAGATCATCGCCAAAACGGACTGTTGCTATAGTTTACAGAGAAGGGGAGAGGAGAGGCAGTAAAGAGCAATGAAGTCCGAATGAAGAGAGCATTCGCAACACTTCTGTTGCAAGAGACAACGCCAGAGGATTTAAGGACATAGGGAGTAGCGTCGGCTAGTGGAATGTCGGAGTCGGGTCAGTGATTACGGGCCTGTGGGTGATAATAAAAGCTGGTGAATGACACCATGCTATGCGGTTTTAACTTGGAACAAACAATGGGTTTCACTTATTTATCATATGGGTAACGCAGCAAGCTAAACGCAGATACACATAATAAAAGCGTAAGTAGTCTGTTTTAGGCAACTAGGAGATCAAGAAACAGAGAGACATGAAATAATTTTTGCTTTCGGGCCGAATTCAAAGCGCGAAACTTTGACGATCCTGCCTTAGCACGGCACTGTTTTTTCACAATGCGCATGTAGATGCGCATAATAAGGGGAGCGACGAAAATGATCGAGGGGACAAATGTGACCTTTTGATTCTAATCTACAAACATTCTCGACTACAGCATTCATTGCAACTTAAGATACGTGCAGAAGTTTATTAAACGCGGATGAACGACGTCGCTAGTTGGCCTCTATTTACCGAATCACTAAAAAAATCGCTTACGGCACTTAGGCGTTTGCGGTCATTTTTCCAATATGAACATTGCACAGTAAGTATGTATAGATAGACACGGCAATTTTCTATATGCTAGCTGGTAACAGGTCGCGGCTCAAGCGAATAGATAGTTTCCAACAGCCTTGCGTTTGATAGTAAGGCTGAAAGGAAGGATTAAGCACGCCACGGCAACGGTCGTAATCCAGAACAAGCGGATTAACAATCGTATCGATTTTCAACCAGATGAAATGAATTTCTAGTCAGAAGCACAATTTTAATCTATTTACGATTATTTTGATGTAATATCCTATATGCGTAGATACTGACAAGAACATCGTTGCAAATGCAAGTAATATCGTTTTCAATATTTTCACAGTACTCCTCGACAATCGCCTTCCCTACGCCTTTGGGCTACTGTTCGATAGATGAGATAACGTTCTAGGAACTTCCCTGGATGTTTTTGTATGCAACGGGAAATAAGTAACGCTCCACATTCGACGAACAGAAAGAAGAAGAAGAAATATGTTAGGTAATGTACTTCTTGGCTCCAACTACATCATCGTACCTGTAGAAAAGATCAAGCAAATCACGCCAGTGTTGCGAAATAAAAAACGATAATGCATATTGCCAATAAATAAGGCTAGAGATATTTACTAGCAGAAATTGTTCGTGTAATCGAATAGGTCCAACGCTGCTAGCTTTAATTGGTGTCAACAGCCAAGATCCTAAACACCAGGAAAAGTCACTTAAAGAAATGTGTAGATTGTCAGACAGACATCAGTCCACTGCGAGGGCCGCGGTCCAAATCAGGTGTTTCACTATGACGATTTTTTTAGGAAAATACATGTTTTGATGCCTAATGACACTCACTTTGTAGCTCAAGACCCACCAGTGCACAACCAGGCATTTCTTCAATCTCATTAATATTGAAGTTCATCAAACTTGCAAAGAAATCTAATTTAGTATTATGCTGGATACGCTTATTAAATGTTCTACTTTATTCAGTTTTCAAATATTATATTAAAATGTTCTGTTGTCGTCTAATATCGGTACATCAATATTCGGAAATGTGATTATGATAAATATCAATGGGATTGCTCCGTACAATTGCCCCCTTGAATCAGGGCGAATATAGAGCTGGACCAGTCGCTGCCTAAGCAAGACCATCACCGGTCGCAGTAATATTAGTAATAATAATAATAACAACAACACAAACACAGGTACCAACAAGAGCAGCCGCGGCCGGAGCGAAACGGCAGCAGCAACCGCAAAGGTAGTGGTAGCGCTATTGATAATACTGATAGTTATTACTACCATTCTTCTAAAAGTATGTTCTACACTTTGCTGTTCGTTTTCAATTCAGTCGACGGTTCACTTGATCGTAGCATTTGGTAGATGGTACTAAGTGTTCGATTCGCTTTGCCTCCAGAGTACTACATCACAACACTCCGAATAAGTGTAAATCGAAGCGCGCAACTAAATTCGCAGCTGTAACGGTCAAATCATCAGTAATAGCTGATTGTAGACTGAAAGATGAAGCAGTAGATGTGTTAGAATATTGTTGGCCGATTCCGATGGTGAAATGGCCACGGTTGAAGCGGTGGCCGTTGCGATAGCAAAAGTTAGCGTTATAGATTATAATCGAACCGCATAGCTTCTAGGTCGACATTAGCAGCAACAGGCAGAGCTATAACCGCAGGCGGTTTAACTACCTGTCTGTCTTAGTTCGTGCTTATTTCTTTACATTTCCCATGTCCGTCTATTTAACCTTTATGAAACAATAATAGTGACAAATCGCCTGCCTCGCCGCTTGCAGCCACGACCGCCATTAATGCAGTGACTACCCGTGAGGTTAACAGTATCGACTTAGCCTGCCGATCGCTTAGCGCACGACAGACGGCGGCCACCTGACAGCCGAATGAGCAACAAGGCGACGACGGCACTAGCAGAAAAAACCAGCGGCGGCCGCGATCGTAGCAGAGACTCAAATAATAAATTAATTTATAGTCGAACGCTCAATTGAGAACTTTAGCTGTGCTCTCGTTTAAGTTAGTAAGACAGAACAATCTATCTACTATTATCATTTTTATTGCTTTATCGATACTTGTCGCCTTTTGGTGGCTCAGTGGCGTAAGGGTGCGCGAGAGTAGAGTCAATATGCGCGCTATCCAACTTCGCTGAAACACGCGCAGATTTGTTCCACTCTCCCGCACTCGTTTACCGCCGTTTTTGTTTTCGTCAACGACGCAGCCTGTGGTTGTTGTTGTTGTTACAGCAGCAGCAGCAGCATTATCCTGCTTGTTGCTCACAGTCGTTGCTTACCGGCATTGCGCTACCGGCACGACCGTCCTCGTCGCTGTCTCTCTCGCTTGCTGACGCCGCTACTATTACGCTTCAGCCACAGCAGCGTACGGACCGCCGAAGCAGAGGCTAGTGCAGCTCCACTTCCTGAAAGGAGAGACGTCGCACTATGGCTGAATTGAAGCTTCTGATGATTGCTGTGATCGCTGCTGTTACGAACGTAGCCGCTGGTGCCGCCCGTGTCGCCGGTAACGGCGGCGGCCCCAACCACTAACGCTGCGTTTGTCGTCCTCGCTACTGCAGTCGACATTTTAATCAAATCAGATGTCAAACTATTGGATTTCTACATTTACTAGAAGTGACATGCGAGCGACGCTGCTGTTCTATCAGTCACTTTTGCTATCAGCATGGAAAAAAGATGTCGCTCAAGCAACTGGTCGATTGGCCTTCGAAACGCGTATTGTCATTGCGGCCGCATAAAATATACTTGGCCGACACTACCGTCGAAATTGCTATGAAGAATAGATGAGTACTTTCGCCTAAGCACTATTTAATAAAAAGAGTGCAGGCCTTTTTTTATTCAGCGATTTGTAGCTATGCCTGCTGTCGCTTACCATCGGCTACATTACCTTCTGCACCAGACATTAATCGCCAAACCTTCAACAAAAAAAAGGCAGCGGCCTCAAGCAAAAACCTGCACGGCCGACTCGACGACGAAGACAAAAAAGAAGAAAAACGCAACCGTCAACCCACCACTAACTCCCTCCCTCCCTCGCTATCCACTCAATTCCGTTCCTTCTATGGCGCCGCCGCCGCCATCGCAGCTGTTTCTCCCGCGTTCGCTGCTGCTGTCACTCCGGTTGTGCATGATGTTGAAGAACTAACTGATCCCGTCAACGAAGTCGGACTCGCATTGAGACACTCCATCCAATTCTGGCAATGCTATTATCTCCCGTTTACTCACTCAACCCTACTCGTGCTCTCTTTCTCTCTCTCCCCGTTTGTCTGTGTCTCACTGTCACTACTCCAAGAAAGCCACGATCGCTGCTGATTTCCCTGCCACTCATTTCTATTAGCTGTTGATCAGTACTGGTAGTTGCGGAGTGCCTGTGACAGTGGTGCTGTTGAACGACGATAGATGGATCAATACTACAAAGATGGCGCTAATCGTGCGCGCGCAACTCAGTTGAGAATAAACGCATTTAAGATCCGGTGAGGGAAGGGCAAACCGGACCGGCGATCGGTCGCCTCTTCTCGAAGCTTCCCATGACGGACTCCGAGGAGGGCGCGCTATTTTTCAAAAAAGAGCGCCAAAAAATTGCTTCTTGTTAAATTTGTAACTGAATCGCAATGAACCATAATCAATAATCTGAGAGCAGAGAAATTGTTCAAATCCTAGAGCAAAAGATCAGATAAACGAATCAGCCGGGCCGGTTGTTAATCTCAGTCATTACAGCAATTTCTTTTATTCTTTTTTTAACGCTCTTCTTATTATTCTTTTTTAAGGGTAGCTTTTAGTGTTTCTGCATTTTATATACGTCGTCCAAATTGCCAGACAAAAAGATAATTTTGCGGTAATGTTTCTCATAAGCTGTTTGTACACCGTAACCGACAACCTTATTACAATACAATACGATAGAGTTCAAACTATAAGAGTCAGAAGAATTCCACCTACGGACTCCGAAATTTTTTTGGGATCTATGGTTAGTTTGTGTAAGGATAACAGGTTAAAACGACAAAATCAAACTCATCGTTTACTCATCTGGTTTTTGCAATCATTTTTTGTCACGCTTTTACATTTTTGTTATACAATAATTTAAATAGGTTTTTGGCGCCGCAACACAAGACCTTACCAGGTATTGGTGGGCATAGCTTTCTACGCCGCAACATTTGCCAGCTGAGGCACGTAAACAAGAATAGACCAGATGGCACTAATAATCATAAGGAATCTAAGACATGCCAACCCATTGGATCGGGCTAGCCTGTATTCAACTGTAAAATAATTGGCCATGGCTTCGGTCGTAGGCTTTTTTCGGAACACATTTCCATGTTCTCCTATTAGGTTGAGAACTAGCTCATTGATTATGGATAGTTAATTGTTACATAGTTATAGGTCAAATCCTTTTTTTGATACAAATTCTTAAAAAAAAAAGAAAATTTATCGACTGCTGTCTTGTAATACTATGCTGTTGAATACCGTCATTCATTTGTTGACGAACTATAATGTAAATATATATTATGCTAATGCAGGTTAACAGGAGGCAAAAAAATTCAGATATTCTATTGAAATAGTTCCTGGAATACAAGCCTCATGATGTAACCTACAGATAGTTATATACTTTATTCAAGCAGTATGTTCCGGAAATAATTAGTTCCGGAATAATGTATTGTGTTAATAATAAAAGTTTCTCGCAAGGGCATAATGTACACTAAATGAGAAATTCAATGAGAACTTTGAGAACTTGAGCAGGTACTTCAGCGACCTGTGGCTTGATTAAAACTCGATGTCGCAACAACAATTCAATCTGTATCTTAATCCTGTGATGGGTCTTGTAAGCAGGTATTGCACAACCGTACAGCGTATATGTTAATTATTATCGACTTCTTGAAGTAATGGCCAATAATGACCCGTTAAAGGTTCAAAATGAACATATACCTCAAGCATCAAAGTTATTGAGATTGTTGCCATTCACAGATTGAAATTATGATAGCATTTGATATACTGCAGTATAATGAGTGATTACGCGGTGTAAGCATGCCCAGTAATAGCACAAATTCGTAGGCTCTCTTGCTGCTGCTTTTGTCAGTAATGTGTGGGCTACAAAGCGTTTTAAACTTAGCTGTCTCCGTTCAATCCATCGCGATGGGCACGAATGTCATGGAGAATAAGGGAAATTTTGCGGTGACTACATTTTCTACATAGGAATAGCATATCGGGGTAATTCAGCTATTAATTAAACTTCGGATAATGACTAGCAAGACAAATAAGCAACATATGAGATACAAACTTCGGTGTATACTTAGATTGCTTGCACTTCCGTCATTTTAGATACTTCGCACTAGGTGAAAATCTATGTTGTTAAAATGGATTTCCTTGTTAGATTCCTATGCGTTGAATATAAATCTGAAAACCAGTTTCAGACTATGTGCGTGATATCGTAAGTGCACAAGATTGGGTGCGATTTCTTGTAAAGCGGGTTAACGTGATTAACTCTTGATTAGTTTACCGAAAATTTCGAAAAAATATTGAATAGGTACATTAAGCGTAATTAAATATATAATATAATAATAATATAGAACTATAAGTTTGTATTCGCTAGATTTAGCCATCAATATTCTACATAAAATGTCATAAACTGTATCAGGCTGTTAAATGCATCACGCCAAAATAAAAATTGCTAACAGTCGTACACATGCCTGGCCTTTTTTTGGCTCCTCAACTTACACTTCTAATTATGAGTACATGATTAACAGATCATTACTTTAAATTATAGATGAAAATACGCAGTAAAAATTTGTTACCGTAAATGAAACTAATGGTTCATCTATATATATATTTCTTATTGAGGCAGAGTTATTACGAAGCCTTAGAGAGGAGAGGTTGAGGTATTCGAAAGTGCCCGCCGCCAAGAGGGCGGTGTCGCTCGCGTTTGGCCGTGGTCGTCATGCGTTTATCCGCTCCTCGCCACCCTATAGCTGGTACCGCTGCTGCCATTTTGTATAGCGAGGTAATTTTTTGGCGATTTCTGGTGTTTTTGAGTCGTGCTCGCGGGTGCTGAGTGTGCCGATATGGACAAGGAGCAGCTTGTGCAGCAGGCGAAGATCGCCGAGCAGGCCGAGAGGTAAGTGATACCCCCGTCTGGACAAATTCTCAAAGCTGACCGGTCGAGGCGTGCGTCTTCTGTCACTGCGCCGGCCACCACATAGGTTCTTCTCCTGCCCTCACCGTTGCTTGCTGCGGCTGTTGCTGCCGCTGGTGCCGATCAGGCGTGCGGACGATACTGCCCAAAGTAATCGTTATTGTTCCGTGAGAAGACGGTAGACGGTCTAGCATCATTGAAGACTAGGTTGGCCATCGGCCGCCCCGCATCTACAGGGCCCCGGGGGCGTCAGTCCATCCAGCCAACAAGCATGCTATTTATGGCCTCTCGATTGGTGTGCGTGCCGCCGGGCTAGCTGCCTGCTCCCCAAAGGGCCGCGGGGACTGACTGCCAAGAAGCCGCCTGAATTTGTCAAGCTATACGAACCTTTCTAATTGCTAGTTTATGGGCTTCTGAGGAGACGAGCTCGGAGGTGGATGAGTCCTTCCGTCCGTCCGTCCGTCCGGCCGGCCGGCCGTCGCCAGGATGTGCGTAATTCGTAACTTATAGGTCTAGTGAAAACTGGCTACTAGAGCTAGACCACCAGAGACCGCTTTGCACGCTTGTACGTTACTGCCGTTGGTCTATTATAATGTACGCTCGTTGAGTGTCATGACCCTTATATTAGTCACAGTGATGACGGTAGTCTAAATGTTTTACAAAGCCAAAATTCAATGTCTGAACAGATGATTATAGGGGTCAGAATGACTTTTATTAAGGGGATAAAGTTAGAGAGTGAGGGATCGCTCAGTTTCAACGTCTGCATATTCTTTCAGACTGTGGTTACGTTAAGTATAAATGTACAGTATCTAAGTTGTAATTGTTGTTCTTCTAATCGGTGTTGCTGGGCCGCCGAATTGCGCGCATTATTGATACAGGTACGATGATATGGCGGCGGCGATGAAGCAGATCACAGAGAGCTCTCCAGAGCTGTCGAACGAAGAACGTAACCTTCTGTCGGTTGCGTATAAGAACGTGGTTGGTGCACGCAGGAGTTCGTGGCGGGTTATTTCTTCCATCGAGCAAAAGACCGAAGGGTCGGAGAAGAAGCAGGCCATGGCCAAAGAATATCGTGAGAAGGTTGAAAAAGAGCTCACCGATATATGCCAGAGTGTGCTTGTGAGTAGAGTGATATCCATTATGTGTTTCAGTTGTAAAATTTAAAATAAAAAGGCTTTCCTTATTCAAATAAAAAATATAGAATTTCGAGTAGAACATTTAAGTATACATTATCACTTCACCGGTTGCTTTACATTGATGTCGTGTTTGCCATCTGTGATTTACAATTCGTTTGGTAGCAGTGTACAAACATTGATCGACGTACCTATTATATATGTACCTTTCTTTGTGGTAGTTTGCATACTATAATCTCCATCGATTGATGCTTGTGCGTAGTATGTTGTTCTTATTGTAATTAATTTGCACTGTTTTAAAGCACTTAGTCTCATTTCATCTGTACAAGGCAACCCATTTTATCTTCTTTAGGGTATCATAAATCATTGAGGGTTGTAGTTTATTCCTGAAATTGTAAGAGGCTTTATATTCTCAGCGTAATTTCACATGGCGAATAAATATTACTTGTTTCGTACCTGATTAGTGGTGCGGCGATCTTATTTTCATTTCTATTTTGTATCGTTTATCTGCTGTTCGTTATTTTGACGATGTTTTTCCTTTAATCAAGGGTCTACTGGACCAGTTTCTGATCCCAAAGTCGACGAACACAGAATCTAAGGTATTCTACCTGAAGATGAAAGGCGACTATTATCGTTATCTAGCTGAGGTTGCCACAGGTGATCAGCGCACGTCTGTGGTCGAGGAGTCGCAGAAGGCATACCAAGAAGCATTTGATATCAGCAAGGGCCAGATGCAGCCCACGCACCCGATCAGACTTGGTTTGGCGCTTAACTTTAGCGTCTTTTTCTACGAAATTCTCAATGCACCTGACAAGGCGTGTCAACTGGCGAAGCAAGCATTCGATGACGCTATTGCGGAGCTCGATACGCTCAACGAGGATTCATACAAGGACTCCACACTGATAATGCAGTTGCTGCGTGACAACCTTACGGTACGGAACTGGACCATATCTCCAAAAATAGATAATGGAGACGATTTTTTTTTTGCTACGATTATTATTAATACAATTATTTCTATAGACAACCTGCGTTAGCTCTCTAACAATAACTAGATGTCAATGGTGATTAATCGTTACTTTTTTGCGCTTAGTTGCGCGTCGCATATGTTGTTACTTCTTCAGTCACAAACTTGACAAGATTAAAACAAAATACAAAGAGTTATAACACAGCTTAAAGCGCACATCACCATTACATTGGTACCCGAAGCCACTCCAACAGCCGCTATGACTTGTTAAGAAGGGCTGTAGAAGGGCTGTAAATGGAAGAAACGAATATACCGATACGCGTATCAACCTGAAGAAGACGTAAAAAAGCGTATATAAATATACTGTTTTCATATATTTGAATTCAAGACCAATAGCCATATTTTATTCATTTTGAATTATCTGTTCCGGAATCTAGCTTTGTCATTATACTTGATATCGGATGACACCAGTATTTTACCCATTGCGAAACGTTTACCGATGGTGGTTAATCCACTCAACAATGAAGTAATGAATGATGCACCCCATATAGGATTTTCCACGTAGGAGTACCACTTAACGTAGCGGTAGACAAATATATACCCAAATGGACATTGGAATAACAGTTTTGAAGCGGTATTGAACCACTCGTAGAATGGTGTCATTGCAAATCTCTGTACGCTATTTCGGATTTTGAGTTTTTCATCGACTCATATGACTAAAGTACAAAGGATGGCTTGAATAATAATAGATCTAAATACTTGGTGTTGATGTATCGGTATCTTTAGTCGGGGCGCGCTACATGACAAAGCGTTATAAACCGCTGATCATATAAAGCTGTTTGCGAAATTTCCGAAAATCAAGATGACCGTGAGTCATTACCAAGTATCAATGGATCCTCAATTGTATGAGTCGTCTTCATTCTTAACGAATGAACAATTATAGGGGAATGAAAAAATGTCTAGTTTCGGAATTGAATCTCCCTTTTGACTTGATTCGTCCTTGAAAATCCATCGAAACTATTTAATAGGATAATTATAATAATAACAAATGACACAAGTAGCTATAATAGGTTCTATTTATGTATACCTAGAATTAAGTACTTAATCGACGTTATTACTATCAGCATGTTCTTCGCGCTTATACAAGAGGCTTTAAACTAGCCGAGAATTTTTCTATGTACCTTGAGATCCTAAATACGGCAAAAAGCTACTGCAGGTTTGTTTTTTCGGGCAACCGTCTTAGTTTATTAATACGTAATATGTAATCAATAAAATGCACCTGCATCGGGCTCAACCAAAGAATTAGGTGTTTAGGCTGGTCAAAGAGTTATAGATAACTTTCAGCAAACAAAATTTTGTGTGCATTTTGTTTCTTGTTTGCGTATTTGCTCTTACGGTCTTGGCGGGTTGAGCACTGAAACGAGCATGAGAAAAGCCGGGAATCCCAGATGAACCAGAAGTTGTCTTACTTGCCGATCGTCGATTGCATATAGATATTTGGTTCCTTTTTAGTGTGTTGGGATACTTCAGACATGACTTTGGTAGAACATGGTAGTCACGAAAAACAGTTTTGACATAATTCTCAGCTTATATTCTTATGGACAGAATCGGAGATGCCTATTAAATTTGACGTTATAAATGAAGTAATTAAATTGTAATTTTTGAGAAGCGTTGACAATTAACGTGAAATAGCTCACTATTGACCGTATGCAATTCTACACAGCCACAAAACCACAATGCAGTGTAAAGCACAATTCTTAGAAGTTACTAGTGGATTCATTTAACGCTTTCTCTTATTTTGTGTGTGTATTTGGGTCGTATTTCGTACTTAATGTTACAGTTGTGGACCTCGGATACGCAAGGAGAAGAGGGAGCTGCACCCGAAGGAGACGCAAACTAGAACCAGCCACATTCTCGTAAGTCTCCTGGCAGCGCGCCCTGTGTGTGCCCTCCCTTCACCCCATTCCGAGGAGTCGTCGATTTGATAGGGACATAAATTACATCTCTCCAGGAGGGCTCGATCGGCATCGTCAAATTGAAAAAACCACAATAACAAACAAACAGTCACACAATTGCAATCCGAAAAAAAAAAGCCTTGGTTCCAACACTAATAATTAAAATAATAGTACACACCTTAATAAAATGAAAATATATATATATATATATATATAAATGATGATGATTATGGAATGTATTTTGCTGGTAACGAATTGTTTCGCAGCCAGACAAAGATGACAAACAAGTACACAGACATACACTGTACCGCATGAGAGACAAAATAAATACCAGCGGATAGCTGGAAGAATGATTAATCAAGGTAGATGTAATTGAAATAAAAGCGATAAAGTTAATTTCAGTTCTTCAAACAGAAAAATCAACATTTAACACTTCACAGTTAAAGCGAGAGAGCGAATCAGAGAGAGAAAGAGCGTATGCGCATAAGTCGAAAAACAAAATAAAGACAATATAATACTTATACTAAATAAAACAGATTTCTATTCTATCTAAAGGAACAACAATAAACGATAAACCACTGAAATGTTTGATTATATATATATATACATATATATAATATGCTAAAAAAGCTATCCTTGAGTAATAATTATGAAATTATTAGTGTGCGTTGGTTCTGATGTGATGCTCCAATAACGACTATGCTGATACGATGATAAAGAAGGCAAAATGCTATACGAGAGAATAATGAAAGAACTATAATTATGCTAGATGATGATGATGATGACGGTGATGATGAGAATGAGCGCAAGTGCAAGAGAGCGAGAGAAGAAAGCATGAGAGAAAGGAACACCGCGGGTCTCCCATAGACAACAACATAACAGGAACACCGAAACACAATCGCTCAGATACACCACACGCAAAAACGATCCTAGACCACGATGCAAACAAGGCTGACGTAGTAGTTCATATAACATACAACAGGTTGTTTACGGAAACCAATGGAGTGTGCACGCCGCAAAACATACGGAACAGCAGACGAGCAACAACGCTTACAATAACACAATCAACCATTAATTAATAACCAGTTGGTGACGAGGTGGACAAAGACAAGGACGATGCTATGAAAACATTGAGACATGGAAAAAGACGGAAGGGTGATGATGCTGCTGATAACATTGCGTCGATATAATAATAGATGAAATAAGAAATGCTGATAATAATGATGCTGATTATATTATATAAAAATATAGAAAGATTTCTATCGTAAACGAGAAAATAATAGCGTGCAACCACACGAAGGAGGCTACTAAACAGAATATAGAGAGCGTACGTAAACCATACAAAAAGCGATACAAAACAACTAAAACGCAAGCGGACAAACAAACAAACAGACGAACGAAGCCCGATAAACAAAGATACGGACGTCGACAGCGGAGAAAGTGGCGAGGGAGCCCGCGAAAAAGCAAAAAAGCATAAAACAACGTGAAGGTAAAAATAAAACAGATGGTAATCGAAAACCACGCAGATACACTCAAATATGGCACTCACATAGAGAACAAGAAGCTAACTGTGACACTTAACAAAAGGCGAAATGATGAAGGACAACCTGATAACAATAAATAGACGACTGATAATACAAGCAAACAAAGCAACAAACAAGAAAATGACAAACAAACAAACGAACCAACCTCCTGCTCTCTTAATAATAATAATAACGATAATATTGATAATAATAATAATAACAATAATAATATGAATAATAATAACCTAGTCTCTATTCAACTCAATTGGGTTCTTGCTTGAAGCCCGGCTAGAACCCTCTCGATCTCCAACGATGTAGTTGTCGCCTACGATGGCCGGCTCGGCTCATATCGGCAGATCCAAACAGATCCATGCGACAGCAACATCCTGGGCCGGGTCGGGAGTAGCTGGGAAAAGGAAGAATATCTACTTCGTTGTCGTTCGCTCACCGGACTTGTCGTCTGGACAGATTGAGTCTGCTCTCTGAGTGTGACGGTCAGAGGCAGATCACGATGCGTACCTGGATTAACTGATGTATATATATATATATATATACATTCTCGTATATTATGCTTATTCCAACAGAATTGGCTACAACAGGTAGTTGTATCGTGGCTCAGTTCATCCAGACGCCTGTCCTAGTTGTCGTGTTTAGTAGCTATTGCGCAAGCGAATATGGTATCGACAAGCATGCCACTGCAGTAAAAGCATCAATTTTTGACAATAAAAGCCAACGCAAGGAACTATAAGACGTAAAAAACGTTCAAATCTACTTGACTGAACAACGAATGTTGTCGTCTTGTACAGCAATTAAAGAAACAACGCAGTAAAACAGTCCTGTGACGTTAGCGCGATGAGAGCTAGAGAATATCGAGGTAACGAACAACGTAATAACTTGGTCCACTCAAGCGACGATAGAACAAAAGTAATAACAACAAAACTTCTCTCTGATTCTTACAGAAGTCGTTCCAAAACTACTCACTCAAGCAGAATCTCATTTTCAATTATTCACTTCATTCGTTATCTCTAATCAACTGTTCATACTATTACCTATAAGTATTCTAGTATTTATGCATTCAGTTATTCAACAGGTTTTCTAAATAGCCCGGATTTCACTCAGATTTTTTACTCAGTTGCAGCGATTAAATATTACCCTGCTTTAAGTAACCAAGATGGCAATTAGATTTTGGTAACGATAATGCATTATTGGAATATAGCAATGGTACGATAGCATTGTATGTGTTTTTCAACGATGAAATGCTGGAATGGGATGACTCTGATCAACCCTGCGTTTACACATCAAATCAAAAAGGGAATGACAGACTTCAGATTTTCACCCCAGAAGATACCCTTATGCGTACATATGACGCATAAAAACAACTGTAAGCTGTGTGAAAACGCTAGGTCACCGCGAGCAGTACACCATCAAGACTCCATTTTCGAAAAGCATGGTCGTTAAGCCTTATTCTGTTTTAACAACCAATATCCCCTATTCTTCTCGTGTTTTCATCATGCTAACTTCGCTAACGTTGACTATGAAGGTAGCAACCGCAGGAACAGGATGTTATCCATTGGAAGTAAAGATTAAATCAATTAAGTGGCAATGGGGAACACTCGCTTAGATCACCAAACTTGATGTACATGAATGATCTTTCTGTAAGCCCCCTTTTGTTCATGTTTTCAATAAAAGTATTCGACGGAGAGCGCGTGGTGCTTCTCTCTTTGGGTCTTATGTACTAATACAACTTGTGCGGATTTTCTATATTCATGATTACAAAGCTGTAGTATTTAACACAACTGATGAATTATTAGTTTTTTTTTATTGATGGACAGGACGTTATGGTGCTATCTTGTTCCCAGTCTAAAAAACTGTGAATTATAGCTTAAACTCTGCTGTATGGTTTAAGGCAAAGTGCCGATCATTCCAAACGTTTGCCAAGCACATTTGTACTACCGAAGTGAGAAGAGAAGAGGTGAGAAAATGATTTTGGGAATACCGTGTGCTGCGAATAGGGTGGTGCTGAGGGCCGGGGAAAAAGCGAATGCCAGGCTTTGTTTAGACTACTACCGAATAGAGCCAGGATCCCAGTAACTGGTGTCCACAGATGTCCAGAGAAGATCCACTTAATATGATACGGATTCTGCTGACCAACAGTAAATTACTACCGTCATTCGTTTTACTGTGACAGCACCCGCGGCGGCCATAGTAACAGTGGCAGCTGCTTAAGAGGGAACAAACACCAGATAGCTCTGTCGTTTCATGACCACTTTGAGGGCTATGTTGCGTATACAGCGTCAAGCAAGGCGACTTTTGGTACTGAGGATAGAACGCCCGTCGATTGTCTTCCACGCATCTGTACGCGCACTTTCTTTGCGGAAGTTACGGGATACCTGGTTACCTGTAACATATGCATGCTCTGTTTTTTCCAATCTAGCCGCTAAAACTTTGTTTTCTAACTGCCATAGTAATTTCTGACAAAAGCTTGTAGCTAATTAGGGACCCGAAGCAGAGGGCAAGGGGCAAGGAGGGACCATCTCACGTTCCCTTTTATCCTCCGCCATTGACGCCGGATAACGCGAAGCGTATCCGGCAACAGGCGAAAGTGAAACATTTCAAGTGGTGGTACGGTGAGTTAGAGGTCTAGCTATTCCTGTCTTGCCTTTCAGCTCCACGTTTACCTTGACTTGTTACGGTTTCATACAATAACTTTAGCTTTTAGTTTTTTTTTTTTTATCATAGGTAGACTTTAGTATATCAATGAATACAGCACGCTGTAGTTAATTTATGAAGATTTATAAGTAAAGATACCGTACTTATATTGGATATTGAGTTGTGATCCTAAAACTCATTCAGCAAATAAACGCTGTAGCATAGTTATAGAACTGAAGGCGTGGAATGCAACAAACGTTACCCAGAAGCAGGCGCTGTAGTTATTTCAACGAAATGCGACTAGACAAGGGCGTTAATTCCTTTATATGCGGTGACAATTAATACAGATGTTTACTGGTTCTGATCTTCTGTCTTCTATAATATAAAAGTGTTATATTATTCTGTTAAGTTATGCGCGCAGTCATTCAGGGTCATATTTTAGAAATTTTATTATCTCAGAAAGATCATACAAGGCCCAATGTGTGTATATTAATTAAATATATTAACAGCGTCTTAAGCGGGTTTTCGTAAAATGCTAGACAGGAAAATCCCTATTCAGTCAGGCCTTCTGCAATTAGAGACGGTGCCATTGTGGCTGGAATGTGTTTCTAAGAGGTACCAACCCTGAAGGTATAAAATGATTTTGTTTCTCATTCAACTTCCTTGGAAGCCATTTCGTGAAAACTAAACATTGGATCACTCCGTATAGAGCATGGCAAAGTGAACGCCTACTTGGCAATTGCTGTTACAGGGTTAGTCCTTATATTTTCATTTGAAATCTGCACCATTATTACCTATGACTTTTTGTAATATATTCATTTTCGCTGCTGCGAAACTTTTAGGAAGCATGAGTCTATGAAGTCTCGAAAAACAGTTTTCACATCTGAATTTAGGTAATTTTTCCGCCAAGAAGCTGTCGAGATTTTGAAAAAATCTCTGTAAGAACAACGTCTAGCGAGTGTTGTGGGTGGCAAAGAGCCTTCAGCTGTGATTCCTGTATTTTTGCCACCGCTATTCTGTGGACGTGAGGTTAAGCTTTGTCGTGCAAGAAGAGTAATTTACTCCCGTTCACGTACCTTGGTTGCTTTGTAATAGATTTTTTTTATCATCTCCTCCGACCCTTAATACTACACTCCAATTGCAAGCATGAAGCAGGACTATTTTGAAAGCAAAAGTCTCATTACGTCTCTTTAACTCCGGGCGGCAGGGAAAGTGAATCTGTAGTGGATAACGCTTGCATTGGACTAGCAAATTAATGCCATAGGTTTCTGGAGCTGTACATTTGCTTTAGAATGATGTCCCACCGCTTTCCTTGCATCCACCTACCGACGTGATCATCTGCGATTATTGTAGAAAATCCATTTTTCTTTACAATTCGGTGCAGGAATGGGTATTTGTTGTAACGTGAGAGCAAAAAGGAAAAAGCATACCTACGGCTCTATTTTTTAATTTCCCTCGAATTACGAACCACTCATTTGTTAATCTTTAACCTTGTTTATTTCAGCGTAATGAATAAGTATGATATCTTTGAATACGCCGAACTTTAGTGGTAACATCGGTGCACCTAAAAATTAGTCAGCTTCTGCCATAGCTGTCGACTCTTTAATATTCATCTTCGTTGGGTCTTTCACGAAACTTATTTTCGAGTTAAACATTTTGTTCCAAGAATCTTTTGAGCCAACGATTCATAGTGTTCTCAAAAATAGAACCTCTGCTAAATATAAGGTTTATGTTGCAAGCTCTAGTTTTAAGATGTAACTCATATTCATAAATGAGGCGAATTTTCTGATTTTCCATCGTTCACTGTAATTCGCCTGTTGACGGTCGGAATAACAATACCTGAGTAAACAGTCTCACATTTCGTAAAGGACAAGAACATGTCCTTCATCTCAAATACAAAAAAGTATCGCGAAGTGCTATATAATATGGGATCAATGGTTGTCGCATTTCCTGCTGACCGACCCAAACTGAGTGGTGTGAGCTGGTAAAATGAAAAGAAGACCATCAGTTTAAAAAACACGTAAACGTATATCTATACATAGGCAGAAATAAAAACTTAAATTACCTGCGTCTCTAATGCCCCTGTCCTCTTGGCGAGAGAATTTATATATTATATATACTATAATTCAAGACGACTACTCAGCCGAATTACGATAGTCATTTCATGATGACTGTGTCCATTTCCCAATAGCACGAGATTTTAAGAGATTGGTTGCTTTTTAAAAATATATGTATATATAAATTTCGGAGAATTTGGCAATATTTCTTTAACTTTAACCTATGTCAAGTTTATTTCTATTGCGTTTCGTGAAAACTGAAAAAATATCAGAGCATTCTCACATTACCTATAATCACCCAAAAAATTAGCCAATCAAATTGAAATCCTAGTTGAATCACGCCCCCCTACATGTTGCTATTGTATTATGCTAAACATTTTTTAATCCTCCATAATTGAGTTATTCAAACAAGATTTTCATTTTCAAGGCTGCTATAGTGCAGAATTTATATACATTTATTCCCATTTTTCACGTTTGAAAATAACGGCGCGCCAGTATTTACAATCATTAAGGGAGCCACCATCAACGTCAAAATTGTGCTGTTTGAAAACTGTGTTTAAATTATATTATCGAAGAATACCTGAAGTCTATTCACGGTTACTTCTACTATACATATAATTAGCCTTTTTCCTTTGCATAGGTAAAACAAAATGTGTAGTAGCAAAATAGCCGCGATTGATGTTGCATTCTATATCAGTAAAGGTTTCAGATATTGTTCTACCTCAATAGACACCTTCATATGGTTCGAGTGGTCTATTTTTCTTGATCGTGTATAACGATCAAGAAGTTTCAAGTTGGAAGAGTTTGCGTTGAAGTTAGAGCCAACTGACTAAATATTTTTTCTCCTAGAGAAGGTTTTTTTCATAGAGCGTAATATCGATCTTATTGATCGTAAACTGACGACAGCAGCTTCATTCACATTCTCCGTGTTTGAAGGAGAACTCCCCAACAGCGTTTAGAGGCATCAAAGCGGTCACCAGCATCCTCTGCGCTGATACATGATCAATGTGAAAATTGTATTGCATGTTCGGTCGGTGGAATAAAAAAGAAACTGCATTTGAACAGTGTTCGAGTTTACACATATATAGCAAGGTGAGTGTTTCGTGTTTGCCTGTTTGACCATGAAAAAATGACACGTAAAAGTGGTTATTTATTATACACGTTATTAGCAGGCTCAAGGTTGTACGAGGTTGGGACGAGGTAAATTTGTTCCAGAATTTTTTTTCACTGTCCCTTCTTCTGATCTAATGATGTTCTTTTTTTTTTATTTGAAATTTACCCAAAAGCCGGGATACGTCAACAATAATAATGCACACCTTAAAACGGAAAAACCAACAATACGGAGTGGTTCATTCATGCTGCGGACGACAACCCTAAGAGAAAGGGGGGAAGGCCGCAGCCGCTGGCCTAACACAAGTAAGTAGGATTAGCACTTTCGTCAATGACGACATCATGTACAATGTTTGTAAACACTATGCGACCCTCATCTTCAAAAGCGAAATACCCGAATTTTGCTGTATGCAAAATAGGACAAAGCTGCTCGACATGCAACTCCTCACAGAATTTAACTATTCGTACAGAAGTTTCACACTTGTCACCTGAGTAATCCGAAGCAGCAATTGCCATTACAATACACTTTTCTAGATAATTTCACTTGAAGTGAAAGGGAAATTCCGTGCTGCCGAGAACACGGAAAACCTGCCGCTAATTACAGATGGCGCAGTGTACCATAGAGAAGACCCTTAACGCTATCCTTCGACGAATTGTGCCAATTTGCACAAATTCAAACAAACCCATGGACCCACGTTACGCTGTGAAACATCGCATACGCATTATGCGCGAGTCTGAGTTCCGTGAAACTCTTGAAGGTAGTCTCCTACGGGTTGGCTCATACATTCGTCCTTTGGTGATAGACCTTAAAGATGCCCGCATCATCATTGACTTGGGTAGGCGACCAGTGAGCGCCTATTCAAGGACATATACGTCCGAACAGTTAATAAGTTCACAATCAATATTTAAACTGGCTCGGCCTCCGACCACATAGTCCTTGGGTACCGCAATAGTACCTTCGACGAAGGTCCTCCCGATACATACATGAGAAGATTGTGATTCATTTCGGAATCATATGAATCCTACTGTTTCCACGCGGAGAGACGACTAAGGTGTTTTATTGCGTACGATACAGGATACGATATCGCCCTTCTACACCACGCGTACTCGTGCCGATTCTTTTAATCTTACTTAAGAACTCACTATTAGAATCTCACTTAATAAGGCGATTGTTTTAGCAGTACTAGGTAGACATAACTGCGTTGAGAATTGAATCAGAGAGCATCTTCTATTGTATATTCGGACCAATCAATACACCCTACGGCCAGCTACGTATCGGAGCCCCACTGACGCAGTAGACAATAGCGATGACCTTTCTAATGCTGCGAAGCGTTATGCTTTCTTCACATCTTTTAAAAGAGGCCCACGATGTACGGCTGACTTACGCGACAACGTCATTATGCATACTCGTACTTACAGCAACGCGACTTCTTTCCGTACTATGACTTACAACATGTATTACCCCGACATTGTGTCCAGCCTCATCGAAAGTCAGCTGCCCGAGGATCTCCTAGACTTAATTGAAGATGTTATAAACTGAGGAGCGGATAAAGCCATCTCTAAAGTGAGCAACCTCAGTTTTACCTAAGTTGTTTCTTCAGAAAGGACAAGCGGCCCATTCCGCTCGATTAACAAAACTAGCATCTCTAATGTCCCTTGTGAATACGACGGATTCGTCAAATTGCTGCTTCATGCAGAGACACCCAAATTCCACATCTGAACTACGCACACGTAGCTCAAAGGAAAGAAAGATGCGCCTGATCCGTATTGTCCACAGTACTGTGGAGCAAACGTTCTAAGCCGATTCTATAAGCTTATTCTTTGCACCTTCTACTTTGTCATTATTACCAGCCAACCTCTTTCGATGCATTGAGAAAACGCGACTGTATCCTATTTACCACTTTCAAAGACTCATGCATAAAGGACCTACTCATTGATGATCAACAGTACTTGCAGACTCTGCACGACGCTGAACAGACCCAGATGTCCAAAACTATTCGCAACCTTTTTGTTGTACTCTTAATGATTGGGGAAATCACAAATCCATTAGATCAGTGCAACCTGCACAAGAACGCTGTGCCTAAAAACTATCACTAAGGGGCTTGCTTCACCCACCATGAATCTTCCTATGGGACCCACTCGCCATAATTTAGCTCTAAGGTATTCTCCGTCCCAATTGAGCAAGTATTATAAAAGCTTAATCGAATTTCATCCACCTAGCCTTGAGTACCTGGAACAACATATAGACAACAGAGGTATCATACGTGAACCCTAACTTGTTCTCGCCAAGCAACCTGAAATCATCATCAGTCATAAAATGTAGAGGTTAATTTACAATAATGTTTGTGAGTGCTTACGTATAGGCTAAAGCAAAGTTACCTTCATCGATGTACGTGATGGTACAGGAAAAGCTCTCCTAGCCAACTTCGTCCTGGCACGAGTATGCACAGAAGCGACGGTGACCGTTACTGTTCTATCGTCCGGCACCTCGGCAACATTAATGTGCATTGTGTATTCCCGATTTAGAATTTCGATTCAAATTCACGTGGAGTCTTTGCGCAAAATAGACAAGAACCTGAAGATCGCTAACTTGTTCGCTCAACGGCGCTCATAGTTTTGAATGCCCTATAATTAGAAGAGAGGCCTTCAAGGCCATTCATCGCTCGCTCGGTGTTGTACGACCCTTTTTGGCCGAACCTTATTCGTCATCCAACGTCAGTGGTGTGACAAGGTACAGATGGCGCCGTTGAGAGGGCCTGCATCAAACAATCATGCCCCAAAATTCCACATACACAAGTTGATGGCCAATATACGGTTCGTTGTATCTGTCACCACATATTTCGACTTTTTGCTCAAAATTGTTAAAGACAGGTATTCCAGAAACCCTAACGATGTAATTACGCCGCCTGAAGACATCGTTCAAGGCGATTCATTTGCAGAGTGGATCGACTTCATTCGTTCGTCCATCCTATCTGAGACTCTATGAACTCATTTGCCTTACATTATATTAGCTCCCATATTAATACGACATACATCGCGAGGTTTTCCGGGACAATCACCGAATACCGCACATTCGTTCACGTTACCAGCGACGCCTACGCAACCCCCTTAATAACGAGGTTTCTCGAATTTGCGAGCTTTTTGGCCTCCTGTCTAATATTTTGCGCCTGAAGAACAGTTTGCCTATCCTCATGCTCAGCTTAGACCCCAGACTTAGAACAAAACCAAGCTGGTCGTCAACGATTTATATGTTGCCGCGAAAATTGTCGCGGGCACGTTTGGAGACCAAGTCGTGCTGCTAAGGAAAATTAAATTTTCACTCCCCGAGAAAGTGAACATACTCCTGGCAACTTCCTGTGTGGTTATACTTCGCAATGATAATTTACAAGGTTCAAAATACAACGCTTGACGACGTGCTAAACCCGCTCAAAGGACTTGTCTTCATTTACAGTAAATTGTACTTTGCGTTGAGCCTCGTCCGGGCCTCCGACCAAGTATTTCTAATTGATAACGGAATCATTCAAAACATTGTTATATACAGCTCTTTACAAAGACTTGCCGTATGTGCCTTTGCAGTGCGCATTCGTCAATAGATAACCAAGTTCTGAGTTGGCCAGCCCGACAGATGTGCGACCTCGACCTGCCGTTGTGAACGCTAAACAAAGATGCATCCGGCCCCTTGCGCTGTATAATAAGATATAGGTCTCGCTCCAGGTAGGTTATACTCAATGCCACACTGTAACTACAAATTTGTACTTTATAACTTAACTAAAGAGCTAATATCACTTACTCAAAGAGCGTTCAACACAGGCACGGGATGAAGCCCACGGGACGACAAACTTTGTGTCTATTTGTTTATACGACCCAAATCGACCTCTTAGAGTGGTCAGATTAACGTCACTTGTCTTGCGTCGCTAGTGTGCAGAAGAGCTGCACATAGGATGGTCTCTACTAGACGACTATTTTTTCCAGAAGGGACTTTTTGCATGCTATAGAGCGCGATATCCATTTGGATAAATTGTTTGATTAGCTAGATAATCGCTAAGTATTTCTTAAAGCTTTATCTTGGAAAATTTTTTCGACCTTTGTAGAGTAGATGCAGCGTTGAACATAAGAAAAAATGTTCTATTTTTTCACATGTATGCGCTTTAGTCGTAAACTGATGATTTTTTTCGAATCGGTTCGTAATTAATGAAATAGATCGACGTAACACTTTATGATAGTTTCCTCAGTGCTATATAGACTATATAAAATATATTTAGACGTCATTGTTTTATTCGAAAAAATAGTTGATACGACAGAAACTCAGCCCAGTCGGTGGATCCGAGCGCCTGCTTTCTGCCGCTTGACGTGATCAATACAAATAATTCTACGCGTCAAAAACCGTGCCATCTCGTGCCAACAGACAGAAGCAAACAACGCTTTTTTGAAGGTATTGTGTGTATGAGAGGAAGGCGCATCTAGGGCAAATGACTAATCATGATAAAAATGATTTACTGAACTATAGAAGGTGCTTTTTTGGGATCCATTGTACAAGCGCTTCAAGCAGCTAAAAAGTGCTAGTTACATTTAAACGTATCATTCGACACGAGAGCGGGTCGGCTAAAACAACCGACACCGAATAAGCGAAAGGAAAAGCGTACACAACTCGCGGCGAGTGACAGTTGAAACACCGTTAGAATATAAAAGAAAGGCGAACAATTGTGATGAAACTAATAATAAATGCGCTGCGCTGCTCTGTTCAAAGTTTTGAAGTGGGGGTTTTTCGGTATAACTCTACTGTAAACTGTATCCTGAAGAACATTATGTCCTGTTTCAACGGAAAACAGTATTGCATGAAAAACTGTATTTTATAGTTCCGCATAGGAAACTATAATATGAATTTAGTTCTTCGAACACTAATTGGATGTAAATTGTTGCTTACAGAAGTAACTGATATGTTGTGTTAGGAAGGATGTTCAATTTGCATTATTTGTAGGTTGCGTTAGGCAAACATTACACGCAAATCGCCTTGCGTGAAGAGGTTTACTTAACTCGTATTATGTAAGAAGCTATGTTGAAATTGTATTGTTAAAAAAAAACTATTAGATTTTGCATCCATCGAAGTTATAGCTTAATAATAGGCTGAAACGGTCAAAGTCAAAAACAGTCGCCAAGAATGGGAGAAATGTATATAGCAAGCTTCTAGGAATAACGAAATAGAAGAAGAAGAAACAGATCGTAGACGTCACACTGATAATGAAAGACCTAAATTAACGTAGGATAATTCAGCCGAGGTTGGCAGGACGACCAAAAGTTGCGGTTACTGCAAGGTACACCGCATTAAAAATAAAACGGTAAATTTCTGTTGTATGTTAGGGAAAATTAAACTAAGTGGAAAACTCCACAATTTGTACAAAAGTAACTGTCCACTACGAAAAAAATATCAGGCACTGAAGTTATTTATTTCAGATGACGGCATTTAATGTCTAGGGAGTGCTGTCCGCCCAAAGGAGTCTACAGTCTGTTATTAATTAGGCAGGGCGCTATTTACCATAGAATCGGATTACTAATGCCGCGGCATAACCATCAATTCGAATCTATTCAAGTTTATTCTACGATAAGACACGGTAGAACGCCGCTAACGAATTCTGAATCGTGAGAAAAATATGTTGAAGATTTACGAAAAGCTTTGTCGATCTTAATCAGAGATCACCAGCCGAATAGGAACTCCAGCACCGTACACTGCCCATAACTAGCAGAAAAACAACCGTGTCGCCATATTACTCATATTGAATTATGGGTCGTAAAAGTGAATTGAATGTAGACCGTCTGTTTCAATAATAACTGACCGATCTGGCTGCGAAGAGTCTGAAAACGTATATTGAAGATAAGCAAAAATCTTTTCGATCAGTCACATATAGGGGGCTTAGTGATACCATAAACAATGAGGGTGCATTCGCAGTCGTTCGTCCTGAAACGATTCATCACCTCATCGTCATTCGAAGGTGGACTAAGGTATGTAGGAGAACTCACAGAAAATGCAGTGGCGTACATTCGCATACATAAATATACATCATTATCTCTGCGCTGGCTAATACTTGTAAATGAGCTTACAAGTGTGGTTGATCTTCTGTTGCTGGGGGAGAAGAAGGCCTAATAACAGGAAGTTGGACCAGATTTAATGAATGACTTTGAAAAAGTGTTTCAACTTAAAAAAAAAAACATTTTAATAAAACGTTATATAGAGAAATTTGGCTTGGTAATAGGGAGTAACAAGAGGACTACTGCATGCTGACGTTTAGTCGGGGCTTAGTGAAGACACAACACTTTAACCACAAATGTACGATACATTTCTGCAATCTGACGTCCTGGATCCAAAGGCAAATCCAGAACCTTACAGATTCGAGTTAAATCGTAATATTCAAGGGCCATATCCCACAGCGCCTTCGCCTTTCGATGAAAGCTTGAAGAGCTACTCGAAACCATCCACTAAACGTACTTTGTATCGCAAGGTATATCGCGACGTTTCCTCGAGCTTTTGTGGGTTATAAAATGGGCTGACAGCATGCAACTGCACATAATGCCGCGATGAGTCAAATTTATCAGGCAAATCAATTCAATACATACGAAACATGCATTTGACGAAAATGAGAAGGGAGGGCGTTTTAAGGGAGAGATCAACGATGATCGATACTTAAAGTCGTGTCAACCGTTTGCATAAACATGAAGCTTCTTGATCGATCAGCGATACCATCCTGTCGAGCAACTTCATTTACATTTGCTGTTACGAGAACAACTATTTTTCCAAAAAGTCATCTACACAAAAATAGTCATCCATAGTTCTTTGCAAGCATAACGAAACTGGCGAAAGCTTTTGCTTTGCGTCGCTGCATCCAGATTCTACAGGCTAATAACAAATGGAACAAAAGAACAAAGGGCCTAGAAATTCGTAATTTTTCCACTTAAAATTAAAAAAAAATGCTCTCGTGCATTTACGCGGCCCGTCCATGTCGAAAAACATCTGTCGTTTGGGAATCCTACTATATTATGTAAACCTACATCTTTTGACTTGTGAAAACGTATAAAAGAGCTTTTCTTGCTACACTCAAAAAAACTTGCGTACACAGAAAAAAACTGGTTTCCAAAGGAGACCATTGGCAAAAGAATCTGGAAGATGCCCAGCAGACGCAGATGTGTCAGGCAATTAGGGGTCCATTCGTGATTACGTTATTGATGAAAGAAGTTTTTAAGTCGTTAAACATAGAGGAGCTTTTCAAGAATACGATGGCTCAAGACTATCATCATAAGGGCCGGCTGTCAAAAAGCAACATGACACTTCCTATTATTGACCTCCAACATGATGAAGCTCTTACGTACCTCCAAATCAGATCAGAGGACTTTAACCCAACCTAGCCCAACTCTCCACACTAGAAAAAAAGAAAGAACTAAAATGCTCTAGGAACTCAAATAGGACAGTACAAAACAGAACGAAATTATAAGCCACAATATATATACACATATAATACAACTATGAGCCGCTAGTAAATGACAAACAAAAACTCTACATCATGTTTGCCCTTACCATGACAGTAGCAAGGCCTCAATGTTCTTCGTCGACGCTCTGGAAAAAGCAGATGAAGCCTTTGTGACCAATTTCACTCTAGCCAGAATAAGAGAGGAAAAATAAATGTCCACTGTAGAATCGTCGCCAAAAGTTGCCGGACCCTTGATGAGAGCCGAACTACGCTCTTCCGATTGAAAATTTCCACCTATTTCAACTAAGATACAGAATGCAAGGTAGGGAAAATTTAAAAACGACAGACAGACTTCGTATAACAGCTCTTATAGTGTAAGACACTTATGATTAGATGAGAGAATTTAAAGACCGTTAATCGGACTGTCATTATGTAGTAAGGATGAATTTTACAGAGATATATGTTCAGGCGGCTTGCGGCAGCTGCTAAGAGTAATCAAATGAAATCGCGATGGCAACATTGAAAGCTCCTGTATCAAAAGGTCATACCTGGGGAAACACTTCGAAATGTATAATTTAACATTCAATATGAGACTAAACAAGGCTGATGCCGAATACATCTAGCTGTTATTGGACGTAAGTAAAAAATAATTTTTGAAAAAATCCCTTTAGTAGACATAGTTAGCTCAGCTTTCGTCCGAAAACGTTGTGTTAAAACGGGATCCTACTGTGTAATATCTCGACCTCACCTACCCACTTATATCGCTCGAAAATCCTGTGGACACTTCTACAGGGAAATGCATACTAGTTTCGTTTGTGCAACGGTTCGAACTAATAATAACACTTATATTGAACGACTTTCTGAAAATCTGCAACCGAAGGCGCACTTCACCGCAGAATTCCTTGGCAGTGTTTAAGCATCTAGATGGATGATGGTAAGAATTTTTTTGCTTCAATTGATAGATCTCGACGAGCTGATGAAAGCTGACGTGCACGTCCCTATACATAAAATGGGTATTTCGGCATGAAATTGATGAAGAACTAAATGTGACATCCGTTAGCCCCGTGTGACAATCGGGTAAAAGTTTCTTCCAAGGCAGCGTCGAACGTTTTTTCGAGCGAATTTCTAATACGTGTCAATTAAGAGGTTCAAGCGACAAATATGACAATACATTTGTTCCAAAATATTCTCTGAAAGATTTTCCAAGGGAAGCATCGAAATATACAGTTAAAATATATATTTCAGCGTTCAAAAGGTCGAAAATCGAATGTGGCAGATTTCTTGCTAGCGTAACACTGGAATAAAAACTTAATTTGGAAGTCGGTGTTCATACATGTTCATGTATCTAATTGTAAGTTTTTGAAAATGTTCTGTCAAGGGTGAAAAGTTCACGTGGTGTTCTACATAAGGCGGGTTTTTTTTGTCATCAACCGCAAGACCCCGACAAATTGAATAGGAATAAAATACGTAAAACTATTCCTAAAGGTGATACGTTTAAATGAAAACTTCGAAACCCCCTGTTAGTTGCAGGTTTGCTCGTCGAACGATAGGGTGAAAATGCGTTTCAAGTTATTTTTTGAATAAGTTTTCAACGAACACGATTTGGAGAGTTGAAGTAACAAATGTAGGGTTGATTTTCGCAAAAACGCCTTAGTTACTTTTAGCGAAAGGTGTCAAAATATCAAAAAAACATATTTGCAAATAAATATTATGTAGAAAAAACAAGAAGAAAAAAATCTTTAGATGTTAGTGACATTCCGCAAACAAAATCACGGGTCCAGCCGAACTCAAGAAAAGAGTCGATACATCAACCGAAGCATATCAATCAAATCAAATATATGTAAATACTTTTTGATGCCGTTTTAGAAGAAGGGTTAATAGCAGTCGGCTTATAGCCGACTCAGTTTACGTACGTCTCTCAGATGTCGGTCGTCGGCAGACCTATTCACGTGCGTCCCAAAAACAGAGTCAATCAGCCAACATCGCATTGCAAAAAAAGGATGAAAAGCCCATGAGCGAAACAAATTTAGAGTTTTCTGAGCGAGTATATTAGAATAGACCACAGAAACAATAGAGAATTACAAGGTTGGGTGGGTTAAGTGGAGCAAAGCACCTGAAACGAGAAAAATCGTTAATGTGTAGTCGATCTACCTATTGCTTTCGTCAGCGAAAGTAAATGGATTGGTCTAGGTAAATTAAACAAGTGCCGAGCGAAGTTGTAGAGTTTGGGTAGAATTTTTTAACATTATTAATTTAACGTTTTTGTCACCATAATATCTATGACTGAGGAATATGTACTAAGCTGCCGCTGCTGTTATGGCGCGTGGCTGCATGTGCCTTTTATCCCCCTGCGTCGATCGCCATTGACTTATTAAACGGGAGACACGGTTCGAGAGGTTTGAGGAACTGCGAAAGAAAGCTGGGGGTTATGTTTCCGTTTTTTTTCAAGAGAAAAAGGTCTGGAGAGAAGCTCAGAGTGATCTGCGTCGACGGTTATGCAAAGGCAGCCTTAAATTCGTCAAGTCGGCCCTGCAAAGAGAGCGGAGTATGAGAAGATATCACAGTTTGTTGATTGCTCAGTCTTCATCGGCTAGTACGTAGAATAGGGAAAAATCAAAGCAATCAGCGACCATCTATTGGGATTACAATATATGAGGTGAAGTGAAGGTAGCCATGTTTAGCAATTATGTTTAATTAGAAGTCTGGTCGCACGCTTGCGAGTATTGACACCCGACGTTCCCGTATATTCATAGGGCAGTTCGGGGAAATCTGTATATATATTTGTAAATTGTTAATTAATTAATAGGACCTGTACACCAGCCAGTCAAGTGGTTCCTTTTCTACCAAGGATTGACTATATAAATAGCAGACAGAACAGCTCCCGCCATAATTGGGCTTCGTCTGATTTCAGTCGAAAAGCTATCGTGTGCATGTCTGGGTCAAAATATAGACCTAGCCGCTTCTGGTGCTCACGTACATAAGAAATCTGACCGTTCTAAAGAATAAAGTCACTTACATTTGGACTTACGAAGAACGTAACGTGGTCCACATAGGAAGGATTTCGTCTGGAAAAACATCAAAATAATGCCGGCTGCGGTCTGCAAAAGGCAAGAACTGAAGCTCGAATTGAATATAACGGGTGTTGCAATACAGTATAACAGTATTAGTTCGCTGCCTTAGACATTGTGTCCCGGAGACACCGCGATAATTTCCGTCTTAATGCAAAAATAGGTATTCTTTGCATTTATTTTATTGTGATATATTCCTTGTCATAACGCCTCGAATGTTGTAACTAAGAGTGTTAACTATAAGGCATAGACAACTTTGAAATTATATATCTGAGAAGCATGTTTGCGCTAGCCTTGCTAAATGGAACATGTGGGGAAATGTTAGCTTATTTACATAATAGTAAACCTATTAAGTTTGAATATCTGGTTTTGATACTTAGAATAGCACTGGTGGAAATAGTCTGATAATAGTAAATATATCTTCTGAGAAATTTCAAATTTGTTATCTAGTCGACCTTTTTCTTATGCAACTTCTTTGACAATTCCTATTTCTATCACCGCTCACGAAACTTACTCACAAGCATATGCTTGTGAGTAAGTTTCGCTCCCACTTTTCGACTCAGTGCTAAGTTTACATATCAGCAAACTGTTTTTTACTTTTAAAATATATGCAATTTATGAAACTCATTTTTAGCGTTCGAATTGCATGTGCGCTATAGTGCAACGTTAAAGCGTCTGCAAAAAAGCACTCGGTACGAGATACCCCGATTTGTACGTCAATGCAAGTGGTTCGAGAGTGATTTTAAGTTAGACATTTCGACGATGTTTCATTTTGAACCGCGGTTTATCGATATCCTATATTTCTTTCGTAATAATTTTATGAGCTATTCTCTCAGGTGGTTAGCTGCCTTATTATTGGGCTCCCGGATTCTAACGATTACGTTTTGTACGCTTTTCTTCCGCAAAAAAGTACCGCAAAGAGGAATTGGAATCTGTATGATAAGATGACGATATTTATACATTACTCAGTAATGTATAATGTGTCTAAACAGTAACACGTCGATTTATGCGTCGACGAGACGTAGCAGTTGGCAGAGTTTGAAGGTTTTCGATATCCCGCTGCCGAACTGGTCTTTCCATCTTTATTGTCACCATACGCTCGATGTGTTACAAAAGAGTTTGTACAGTTCTGGGGAAACGTGACGATACCGAAGTATTCCAATGTATAATATAATTTGATGAAGAGTTCCTCATGCTGTCATCTATAAGTTACTTTGCGAGGGAAATCTATTGAGGCGCTGAGGAATTTATCTTGAGGCGCTCACATGAGCATGTTTGCCTCCCTCGAACTCATTTTGGCCTTATTCCTAAATGGCCTGGTTTTAGAAATGTTTTTTTGGTGCTGTGCCAAAACTGAATATGTTAGACTTGTAAAGTTTTGCCAACAGACTAGTTATACAATATATTGGGAAGCTTTTGCGTTTCATGTTTTTCCGTTTTATAGATCTTGTCAACGCTGGGGTTTGATCTACCTGTAGCTTGTTGTTCACGGTTACTAGGCAACGCGTTCAAACATGCTTATTAGCCACCCAGGCCACGTCGTCCCTCGTGAACGATCGCCTCCGATTCCACTGTCCGTCGGAGGATGTCTGAGTGAATGTTCTCTCAGCGAGCAATAATCATCGTCTTTCTATATTTTCTTTATTTAACTACAAGCCTTGACACACTTTTAAGTCAGGAGGTAACAACTATAACATTACGGCATTTTAACTAGGGACAACGTAACGGACAAAAACCAATGAGTTACTGCGCTGGAGAACTGGAAGTTTCGTTTAGAGCTCGACAGTAGGAAATCTAGCTTTTAAAGGATATTTGATGAAGGAATTAAGTTTATTTCAGCTTCCCGCATATTCGTTGTTTTTCCAAAAGAACGGTTTTTTTTTTCAAAAGATACGCATGAACAATTCTTTATGTTCTTCTACTTCACCTATGTTCATTCATCGAAATCAATCCATAAGCCTGAAGCTTGTAAGTTTCGTCAACCAGATTTTGTTAACGGCAACTCAATTCGTATGGTAGAAACCATGCAATGTACTATAGGATTTCAACCAGATTTTTTCCTGCAAAAATTGTTAAGGCACTTTATTAGCTACACTTTAAGGTCTGCTGGTGAACCTTAACAAACCACCGAAATTTGATGACTGTTTGGGTCATTTAAAATGCACCCGAGAAGGCCGCCATTTAGTGCGCAGATCTGGAGTCATGAATTTTAGCACAAATTTCGTCTGGCTAAAAAATTTTTCGAACTTTCCTAGAGTTTGTAGCAAAGATGTAGATTACGCTGTTTTTTGACATCGCACGGGAAACTCTATATTAGTTGACTTTCTCCCATGTCTGGTAGAAGTGTAATAGAACAGACTGTGATCTCATATAGAATCATTTTTTGTGTTTTTCATTATACCATAAAGTCATTTTAAAACGTCTGATAACGATGATCACTGAATCCCATCAATTTTTCCGCTTAACAGAACTACGAAAAGAGCTTTTTAAAAGCCCTATTATGCTTTATTCATTACCACTTCTAACATGTGATAAAGGAACAACTGGTATTGTGATGCTGAAGATACGTCACTACTAGTTATATTCGGTATATCGGCTACAAGCAATGTTTCAGTTTAATAATACGCCTTAGAGCTTCGCGACTTCATATAATTTTATAACGGATATAGGGAATTTAACAATGAACGGAAGAAGTAGACGGTTCTTATGTAGGTAGCGTGCTCATGGGTTTTGTTTTCGGGTCTTGCTTCGCCTGGCTGTATCTCTCCAATGGGTTTAAACCGGTTTAGACTTTTGAACCCTCGCTTACACTCATTTGCTGGCCGGTTATACACCTCGCTTGGCAAGCCCTCTCCGGAGCTCTGCGAGGGCAGCACGGTCTCAGGAGCTACGTTGCGTTAAAGATACCTCTTTCCCATTTCCTTGTCGGTCTTGCCGGCGGCAGGTGCCTTAGGTAGCTTCAATTGTGGGATAAGCAGGTCTCTAGTTTTACTTCACTGGGCTGACCGCCGCCATTGTCACTGGCAGCCGATCGCTTGCTGCGCCAACGTTCGTAGTGATGGAGCTCCGTTCGCTGTATCGAGCGACCTCAATATCGGGGGTGTAAATATTTCATAATCAGAACGACTTTTATTGTTGGTCTCAGATGTTGCTTTAACACACCACTCCGTTCGATTGAAGGACGGAAAAGTTAAGCGCAAGACAAGACACCTTTAATAGTTAGACATCTTCAAGGTCGCCTTTAGTCTTGGGTAGTTGTGTGTGATCAGACTGATTCTGAAATAAAATTACCCTGAGCCAGATGGCTCATATAACGTTCTAGAAGTTTATATAAAGCAACGTATTGATAAGCCCCAAAAAGCGATCTCTTCTGCTCTGATATCGGTCATTGCAAACAGGAATTTTTATTAGACGATTTACTCGGAAGCGAAAGAACGGTCTGATTGCCGGCGATATTAGACAGCCAATACTCCAAACTCACTTTAAATTAGACTCAATGGAAAATGCGCCATTATAACTTACAGAGCATTTTAAGGCGCTAATTTTTTTTCTGTTATTATTACAGATCCTTTCCATAAATTACAGTTGAACGGTAGTTCATTAAAGAAGCCCTTGTGCCACGATTCGGCTCGTTTGCTCACTTTCATATTTGCTGGTGAGCATTATTTGCGTATATACAGTGAAAATGTTCTTCTTAAATAGGAAAAAGTACACAAGTTTATTATTTGTATTACTGGTAGGCGGACGATTAATGGCAAGAGAAGACTTTCCCCAAACAGATTAGAGCCATCTCAGAGCTTCTTACGAAACCAGGTAAACTGCCACTGTTCCTAAGTGCCGATCTCACGGCACACAATCTGTTTTTCAGACACAGCGATTGAGTCAGTTCTAGAAACTGTTATTATTATTACTATTATTATGCGAGAGTAAAGCTGAAGGAGAGACACAAGATGAATTCTATCTCAACGGTTCTACTAAAATGATAAAAAAAAAAACAGTCGAAGCGCAGAAGTCGGTGGTTAAGAAAATTTCGAGCCGGTTTATGCAGTGATTTTTTTAGGAGCACAATATAACGCGCTAAACTTATTCATACGGGAGGCAATACAGAACAGAGGCTTTCCACGTATCTACCAATACTAATCGTTTCCCAGCTTGACAGTAGAACCGTTATCCATGGAATTAAGGAATTTGCCGTGGCCGCAGTGCCTCGTGAGTAATTCTAGGTCGCCGACAACGACGTCTTGTTGCTCTTCCAGTTATATCGAAAAAGTACAAACAATAGATTGGAGGACATAGTCATGATTTTTACATACCGATAAAGGGTATTGGTTATGGCGTAAAGCGAGGCTTGTCTTACAAGAACTCGAGCACGAGCGTTGCAACTGGGCACAGAAAGGAACGAACAACTTGTTAAGGAAAAGAAATAGGACTGGCTCGTTGCGCTATTGTTAAATGAAATAGAGAAAGTGTTCGAGAAGACTGCCAGCATGTCGACGAAACTGTGTACTGAGTCTTCACAGGAATCAGTGGCATCGATATAAGGCAGCTTGAAAGGTGGCAAATAGCTGAGCAGAAAATCTTCCGAGAACAGCCGAGAAAGCCACAAGAGAGAAATAATGGTTTTTACTAAAATAGTCGACTCAGTCGTGCTATACTCGACACCACTAGCATTATATGATCGAAAAGAACAAGGCGAAACTCCTTTAGATACAGAGGTTGTTAATAATAAAGGTCACAGAGACTGACAGAAAGGCGGAAATTTCAATGGCAATCACCATAACATGACTTTTAGCGTGGTCCAGACATAGCCAGCTGAAGAACAAGCAGCATTACGAAACCGAAAGGCAAAAGAAACCTACGAGGGACTGAGAAAGGGAGGATTGCCCGGACCGCTGATGGAGCAAACGAAAAAAAAAATAGCCAACGACGACCCTAAATAATAACAAAAGATAGAAGCTAAGAGAAAACGGTCGCACCATCAGTCTACCCGAATAACAATGAGCAAACGTTTCCGGTGGTTGTAGGGTCTGGAAGCATATGATTATCTTTTAGTGGAGACATGATTGAGGCCCTAAGTTAGGTTATGACGTTACGCCTATAAAAAAAAAGTTTACGTGGTAATGCAATGTTCTCTGCGTAATGTTTGCTTACCGTTTAGGGGATAGGTGGATTTACCAACACTGTGAACGTGGTCTGGCTGATGACAGGCAGCTGAATCCCTAATCAATTTTTCTGTCAAAGTAGGGGCAAACTGGATCTGCGCAATCCAAATACTGAATACATTTGTCTGATAGAACTGATTATAGCCTTAGATAATCGCAGTGGCAGTACTTCTCAAACTCGTTGCGTCGCGCATAATCGTCATTTCCTTTGACGTACTATTCGTCCCAATCATTTACTCGTCACGCAGTAACGCACTTAAAGCTTTTCGCAATCTTCACGAGCGTCACTTTATCGGGACACGACCGTTATTGAGTATCGACATAATTAATTAGTTAATTGAGGTCGCTGAAATGCTAACCCTTTGCCAACAAAGAGCCGTACAACAATTGGGAGAATAAAGTTACTCTTTAAGAATCACCGCGAGACCCATGAGTCTATATATCGTTCGTTGAAAACGTGAGTCATCTATTCTTTCTTACAAATACCAGAACGCTAAATATATGACAAATGTGGTTCCTGTCGTAGTTGATCTTCATTGCATCAGTTTAGGCTGAGATTGAAATCAATGGACCAATCTGCAGAGTTCACCGAACCTCAATTGCAGCCACTGTATCGGTAACTTAACTATTTTTCAATGACATGGATTTTTATAGTTTATAGCTACCATAGGTCTCTGTTAAACTGACTGATCTTTGAGTACCTTGCAGCATTCCTCTAGGTGAACTTTCTTGCCTCTATAGTACATGTTCGAAGAATTGTGGATGCGTTTTACCATTTCGATAGAAACTAGCCCTCCTATGACTATACCCGTGACGGTATATTTATTTGTATAATAAGCTTAGGAATACGTGAGATAATCTAAATTCGAAGCCAAGTAGAAAACTGAAACATTGCTTAAGAGCAGTTCTGGACGTAAAGCCCGAAAACACCTTTTGATTATACCTTGCTGTTCTTCTCAGGCTGATCCTCAGCTACATTCTTGCGGATCAGTTTTGAAAACCAGGCAGCAGCCTTTGGCCTATTGCAAAATAAAGTTGGAATTGAAACACGGGCAGCAGCGCACACGGGTCAGGCTATGTGGGATATTCTAAAAGGCGTTGCCTCATTTAATCAGCCAATTTTATTTCAGGAGATTAGCATTGACGCCCTCTTCCATTTAGAGTGAGTGTATATATTCACGAGAACTTGTTGAATATCGAAGGAAACGAAGAAAATATCCGGGATAGCTGAAGTACCGTCATTGCGGGAAGCGGGCCAATCGTTAATGAAATGCTTTCGCAGAAAAACCGATAAAGTTTAGAGGACGACCATAGAATTGTTGAATAGCCTGCAGTTTCGTTTGGGCTGGATATGATTTAGATAAATTGAAAGTAGGTGATACATTTGATCTTTCTAAATTAACACAGTTGCCTCTCTTTATTATAAACAAATATTTGAGTCTATTGAAAAAGCAACCAATATAAGCAGATTTATAATTGTTGATACAGATTTGTTAGTATAAAATCTCATTCTAAAAGGCAAACCAAGAAAGCTTGCCCACCGCCGAACGCGAAAGAAAAAATTCGTAGCGATTCCGGTCGACTAGTTTGTTAACTGCACGTAGGGCATACGAGTTGATTATTATGTTGACTAGCTGGCCCATTTCAAAGCTGCACTATATTCTTTAAAGGCCCAGAACGATCAGAACAAAAAATGCAGCCTCAGAGAAATAACGAAACGTCCAGTCTTCACGATAACCGATATGGGACAATTGAAATTCGCTACGCTCCAGTATCTACGAACCAGCTTTCATGTCTGATTTTACATTGCTTGTAATTTTCACAATATAAACATGCCATAAAATAGGTTACACCGAAGCAATTAGCTTTTGAAATTAATGGAAATTCCTAATCCAAAGACTCATAGAAACCTACGAAGTTGACCGCGGCTCAACGAATATTCAAGACCTTCTAAAGTTCGCCATTTATGCTTTTGGAGATAACACAAATTTAGACGCATTTGTTTGCTTTCACTTAGATACAGATTGACGACTTATTCGGTTTTCTTTCAAGAGCAATGAGGTATACAGAAATCAGCATGAGAATAACTTATCGGATAATTTGATCAGCTACCATTTGCGAGATCTCGACAGAAATTCTTCCCTGCATGCAAAAATAGTCCGAACCAAACCATCGAGGTAAATCTTTTCAACTGGAGAACTAATGTTTCCACTCTTCAGTATCGGCCTGAAGACCTACATTTTCCTGCTATAATAATTTGAGGCTTTTTCGTATCATTCGCCAGTGCACCTCTACCATAATTTATTTGACAACTTTCACTGTTATTGAATGTGACAGCTCCTCCCATAGGTAAAAAAACACAGCAATGCATTAGCAATTGTTTATCTGTCCTGTATATTTTTAGCGTAATTTAAATTGAATAATTTATTTTGCAAAATAACAATGTGTGCATGTAAAATTTTTAGAATTAATTTCAACAGAACTAGCCTCGAACATCAGGACACCCTATGTATACAGTATTTCCACTGTCCAGTGTGACCTTTAATAAGGGCACATAGAGCCGCCACTTTGGAGGCTATCGAGTAGGCTAGGATTTGAACTTCGTTCGGTGTAGCTTAGTGGGTAACGCATTTACTTGCTAATCTTAAGGACACGTGATGGTCCGGGGTCGAACCCGGGCATAGGCAGATGGACTTCGTTTTGTCGCGAGAGCCAGTCAGCCGTCTGAACGAATGCCTAACGGCGACACCTGACGTAAAGCTCGAAACATAGAGGCTAGGGAGTCCAGCACCATTGGAAGAAATTAAAAGCCCATACAGCAGGTTTTCAACGTTTAAGATTGTGCTGTTGGCCTATTGCTATTCTCGTAAAACCGTTCAACCTAACATGACTGCATGTGATATCACCTTAGGCATTGCCTCACCTTTTTTTTTTTGTTTCTTATATCTGATGGTGTTTGTAGCGCAAGCACAAAAATCTGTTTCTGAAACTCTAGAATTGCCGAATCATAATATTTTGCGAAAACCATATTAAATAATTGTCTAATAAATTAAAAAATATATTCCCATTTGTTTATATTTATAACGGTAAAAGTAAATCTAGGCCTCTATTTAAAGGCCGCTTAACATCGACTGAGAAATTGCGAAACTACCGCATCGAAACTAAGGTGCGACTACGCTGACTTCAAATTCGTAAAATCATTCGAAATTTAAAACGATTTCCATAGAAATTGGGACACATTTTTGCTACAGGGTCTGGCCATTTTTGGAAGCGGTACACTCGTACGCAAATAACATCCCTAGTGAGCTGTAACATATTCTTAGTTCAAGTTCAAGACGTTCAAGTTTCACTAGGAAAAAGCTTTACACTTGGCCTCGTTTCTTACAAACCAAATAATCGAATCATAAACGGAACAAATACATCGTCGAGAAATGTCTTATAATCAGTCTTATGTAGTTTATATATTTTTTTCCTTGGGCAGCTGCATTGATTTTTGGAACTCACCTGCAAATGAAACTTCGTAGCCATCTCGTACCGCAACTGTCAAATGCTTACAAAACTGCTTAACTGAACCCTTTTCAAGGACTATTTAATAGCTTTTATTCCAGGCTTGTGTTTTCGCATGTGTTAAAAACCAAATGACAAATTACACCTCCTATTACCACTGGGGATTACGAACGGTACTATAAAACCTAAGCATTACAAAGATACCAGTTGTACCTGGTTTGTTGATTTTAAGGGTTGTTTAATAAAGGATTGGGATAGTTTATTTGAAATTACGAAGAAAGAAAATAGTTGTGATTAATCAATAAAAATATGAAACATATTTATATCTGGTAGTAGGTTAATTTTTTCGTAAACCATTGCAAAATTTCTTACATTAGCTGAGTTCCAGTAGAGTGCTCACGTTTATCGTAAGTTTCCCTGCGTCTGAGATATTGTTCAGTCGATTCCGTAATGATATTACGGACAAACAAGACGTTTAAAGATTGTTTTCTGCTCAGAAGGCGATGGAAAATGCGCCTCAATAAAGCCTCTGCGTAATCTGCGATTGACAGCATATATAAGATGTCCTACAAAGATCCACAGTGCTTTATTGAATTGGAATGGAAAACCCAACTCAATGAAGTACCATGTCTTTAAAGAATATTTAATATAGAGGTTTATTGATAATCGACGAAGGAAGCAATGAACGCAGAACGAACAAGCAATGTGGAGGCGGTTGCCTAGCTCCTTTTTCACACTGCCATAAGACGTTCGATTTTGTCAGCCCAGGTGATCCTTTCTGATAGGCGCGCAGTTTATAATCTCGATGATTATGTGTATCAACTACTATTGAGTCTCAAGATGTACGCAATTCATACTTATACACGCCCGACTTAGGAGCATGCATTCCTTTCGATGTTCTCCAGGATCGTCTTCTCAGTGCCTTGCGCCTCTTCTTGTTCTTTAATGATATCACCCATCCCAGGAAGAATCTTAACCTGATCTTTTCAACTGGTTATACGTCTGGCTTCATCAATAGACCGAGTATTTCGAATTTTAGTGCCAAGACAAATTTTGGTCCTGTCAAAAATGAAAATGGTGTGCTAATCGCTGTTTGATTTTCAGCAGAGGAAAAAATGTGTGCACCCATTGTAAAAAATTTACGAAGTTAACTTGACGTCCTTCCTGTCTTTGCAGATCGACGAATTGCAGGAATTGGATCAGCGCCAGACGACACTTGCTTGTCTTAACAGACAAACAAAGTTTAAACTCTAGAGCTAAATACTGTTCCCCATCGGATCTGCTTTTTTATATTACGCATTCGTTAGCTCGCTAATAGCTTATAGATTGAATAGGTTTGCGTAAATCATTATAACAAACTTGGACCTACATAAATCAAAGTTCCGTAAAGAAGCTATTAAGCGTTTAATTGTATTTCCTAGATCTAAATCATTCTATTCTATTTTTACCTTGCCGTTTTCCTTTTACGCTGTTCTATTTCTACAGTTTTAGAATCCTTTTTTACCGTATCCTGCTTTCCGTTGTTGGACGTCGTATTACGTTTCCCTAAGTTTGAAGCTTTTTGCCTAAGCAAAATCGCTGCAATAATTCTAACTAAGCATATCATCTAGTAGTGACGTTTTATCTGTTGAAGTTCAGTCCATACCTGAGGTTAACTTTTCTACCTTACGATATCAGCAAAATGCAAGTAAGTCATCTATAATAATTATAAAATATTTAACTTGCTCTATTTAATTACTTGTAATCCTATAAGAGCAGTATACCGTTATGAAATTAGTACAGTCATTTCCTAGTTCCCGCATCAACCTACTGCTGTTAGGCATTTTTTGCTTTGATGTGTTTTAAACCTTTATATGTTTGGAAAATCTATGCGTTGACTCACCTGAGTAAAAATAATAATAATAACAAAAAAGGAGATAGATATTCGTTCTTTACTATTACTACGACAACCGAAACTAGACCTTTCGAGAAATATGGAAGGGATACGAGCGATTATACTTGGAACTTGATGTTTTAGCAGTGGAAAGAAATCGCTCGTACATGAGCCGCACAGTATTGCTTCAGATACCGATGACGTGGTGAGGCAATGTCTACGGTTTCCTCGACAGGCTTCAGTCTTAACTGCGCGTTTCCTTGCGTTGGGAAGCAGCTCCGTGTCAGCCGTTTCGTTACGAAGTAATAGTCAAAAATTCTATAGATTACACGGCTTTGGTGATAGCTAGGACGCCACACGACATCCGCAGTACTTTGCGCCTAATGAAAATCTCTAATGGCTTAAAGGTAAATATAAAATGTATGTACTCGCTTACGGCAATCGGTCCGGAATCGATCGTGTCACACGCATACCACGTATATGCGTACAGGAAGAAATTACTACGAGTGAACCTGGAAGCGTTGGCTTCCAAGCAAACACCTATGATAAGGTTAAGTATGTTGAACTTAAAGACACGTTCACAATAACGCCATTGGTTTGCTAGACCTTAGGCGTTTCGTAAACATCAACTTGATTTCATCTTTTATTTAACTTTAAAAGCTATCGAAACATTCAAGTGCATTTCATATTCGGTGCGGACGTCATGTCTAGAAGCTTTTTTTGAAAACAAGCATAAAAACACTGCTTCTCCAACAATTTTTAGCGAGATTAAAAATGCAGATTGATTTCTAATAAGAATTGTTATTGGTGTCTGACAATATAAGCAGAGCAAGGAGTAAATGATTTTGTGATATAGTCTAAGCCTAAACATAAGCCATATCTCCGTCCGAAATAATACTAGACAAAAACAAAAAGATCGTCAAAGATTTATGTATGGCCCAGTTGCATGAGAAGTGGGGCATATACATATATATATATATATATATTAAAAAAATTAAAAATCTGTCAGTCTTCTTTGTGATAATCTTTCGCTTCATATTAAAAGGTCCTTAAATCCTTCCTGTTTGAGCTTGAGTGGCCAGTCCTTCTGTACCCATCATATTTTCTAAAACATGTCGACAAATTAGCGTCTTCTTCTATCACTGATAAAATAAATACGTAACACTACATCTACTAATAAAGGAAATCTTAAACACTGGCTGATCAAGTTCTTCAACAGCAAACTTAGACTTCTCGGGAAGAAATGAATAACTTAGTTCAGAGATGGAGAAAGTTCATAGAAATGGTGGCGAATACAAAAATAGTGCTACCCTTTAGTCATGATTAGATATGATTATCTCTAATTGAATTCGTCATTTAATTTTCACCGTCTCTGCGCTTGGTCGTTTTACCTGCGCTGAATTAAATAATCTTTTTTCTTTAGTAAAATTGTTTCGCTATTTTGCTTTCCATTCATGAGTTTGTCGACAAAATACACCCTCGTAAGTAAAAAAAAGGTACGATTTTGTCTGACGTACGACGTATATGTTCACACATGTGTTTATCAATGCTCCCAATAAAAAAAAGTAGATACAGTTAATGAAACCCAATTTGACTTGAAAAGGGATGTTTATTGGCAATGTGAATCGGTCACATGGACAAACAAAGGTTACCATAGACTCTAAGGAATAGTTGTTTTAGTCTGACGGAATGTCTAGCCGCAGTAAAATTCGAAACGTTTTGTTTTACCTGACTGGAACATTAGGATTCCTTAAGACAATCAATAGACACATCGGTCGATTTGAATTCGGTTTCAAACATTTCACGCTTAGTATCACATTGTACCGCTGGGATCGTGGGTGTAAGCTCTTCGTTTTTCATAGAGTAACAGTTACAGGATAAATTTCAGTATAGAAGTTTTCGTAGAGAATTTTAGTACGATCATTGAATCGCTCGTGGCGAATGGTACGTGTCACAGCCGGGCGCGGATCAGTAAAGAAGACTTTTTCATGTAGATTAAGTGTGAGTGTTTAGTGCATTTCGAGTGTTTACGTATGGGACAAAATACCCATTGGAGATGGCGAAGACCTTGTCAAACGTTTACTTATCAATTCTAGACTATTGTAACATGGAATCATTCGTACTACATTATAATGTTAGTACGAAATTCCTATTTCAAGCTTAACTTGATTCCCGTAAGTTGGCGCAGGACCGATTTGAAGACTTTTCTCCCTTTTCAACAGGCCTTTTCAGTTTAGTTCCTGGGCGCGATGGAGCGTTTTCCAAATCGATACCTCGTCGTCACCAATACGCAAAAATCACAGCTATCCTTTTTGTAGCAGTGGAAGTTCTAGCTCGGAGTGGAGTGGAGAACAAGGAACAGGAGGAGGGTAGGGGGTAAGAATCACGCTTTGTTCCCTCCTCCCCGTCAAAGCCTCTCATGCGCAGCTAAGCAGACGACGTTCCCAATAGCAGATCGGGTCTTGCCCACACGGGTTCCGCGTCCTTATCTCCATTTATCGTTTTTGCGCTCGATGCTCCATGTACATGTACGCGCATGCGCGCATTCACCAGTGCATGCAGGCACTGGGCATTAATGCTCATGGACATAAACGGACGGATATCAATGTTTTACTAGTGATACATAGTCAGGCCTGTTTCTCCTCCTTATTTTTCTCGTACCCTTCGGGAACGCACACGTCTTTCCGGTGATTCTGACAGCGGTGGGCAGTCTGCGCTAAAGTTCACACGGTCCCGTTTACACAAACACAGACCAAAGAGCGCGGTGCCGTACGTCGCGCACGTATACGTAACCTTAAAAACAGACATACATGTACTCACACGCGCACTCACTCACACATAGACGCACAGGCCGAAAAGAGGAACGAAAAGGGTCCATCTTTCAAGTACACGCAAACGATAGGAAAGGAGGTGGTAAATGTGGTTGCGCTGGTGGTACAAGTAAGAATCCGCCACGAAGGGAGAATAGTGACAGGAGTATGCAGGCATGCAGCCACCCTGCGTAGACATCTGCATATTAGAGGTCTTGCGCACCTAGTACACAGACACCCGCTTACACACATGCAGTCAAGTGAAGAAGAAATGGAGGGCGCGGAAAGGGAGAAGTGGTAGAATGAAGCAGAGAAAAATAGTGGTTGTGGCAGATACTGCTGTGGCGGGACTGTCATCATCATCATCATCATCATCATCCTCTACGTCCTCCTCCTCCTCCTCCTCCTCTTCGTCGTCGTCGTCGTCGTCGTCCAACCCCGTTTTACGTCGCTAAACGTGAACTTACGCTTCTACGCGGCTATCCGTTTGCAATTGTGTGGGCTGCCTTGCCCGTTCTCGTACAGTCGTGGACAGCAGTAGTGGCAACGGCGGCGTCGCTGGGGGTTCGCACGCTCGTATTCAAAGACGCGACTAAACAACGTATGCATCGAGGTCGTTTTATGGCAGATAGGCGGATGTCCCTCCTCCACTAAACCAACGCTATTGTCAAAGGGGGAAGATGAACGCTGGCTACAGCGGCCGCAGCGGCAGTTACATTTCACCAGTGTGATCAAACCAGGCGTCAACAACGGTGGAAAAAAGATTTTGTGAAACAACAACCGCTAGGACTACTAACCTGCTATTGCTGCCGACAACAGTGGTCAGCTGCTGCGCTGCTACCACTTCTGGCCCACACGTTATAAAGCCTAAAGTCCTTGGTCATTGAAGACTTCCTAACAGTGAATCAAAAGTAAACGGTGAAAATAATTTCCCCGATAAAAGCTACAACTCGACTACTGAACAAAATCAGTTAACAGGAGCTACACGGGAACGAATAGGGCCGTTAAAGGAAATATCTTACATTTCGCTCCTTGTTAGGAGTTTGACTGTGTTCGATCACAGCCATTAATAAGGAAAGTGCGCTAAGTGTCTCTCGATTGGCACGGCATCTGAGCGCTCTGTGTGACTGAGTGCGTGTTGTCATAGCGTTGTTTTACATACGTCGTGGATAACGCAACTGAAAATGTACGTTGTAGATAATACGGCAGGGTATAGATAGATATACGACAGCATAGGACACAGTGAAATCGAAGCTTTGATTATAAGGGAAGCAGGAAGCAGGCAGCTCCTATTTCTATACTATATCATTTCAATCTAATGGAGAACTAAACAAAAAAGAAACAAGCTAGAGCGAAAACGCTGAGACGGATCCTAAGCGCAGTGGTGCGGGCATATCGTCAGCAACTGCAGAAGTAACGCAATGAATGAATAAGCGCTACTGCTGTTGATGCGTCGTTGTATGCAGTGGCACTGATCGCGGTAATCGCTTTATATCGTTATTGTTGCCCTCATCAAATGAAGGCACATGAGAATTGATGGGGCGCCGGCGGTGACAACCTGCTCCGCTCGACCTTGAAAAGATCGAAGTGGCGCAAAAAGTAAACAAAACCACTAACCGTTGGTCGGCACTTCAACAACTAACGAGTGACTATCCACTATAGTCGTAACGTTATTTACACCAGCACCCTTATAGCGTGCATATGTGGTGGATGTATAATAAACAACACAAGGAACAATAACATCAACACTATTTTTAATCCTTGGCCACCATCATCACGTTGTCCGTCACCTCCATCTGGGTGTCAATCATTACTTGTGTTAGTGCTGTTCGATCAGAAGACTGATCGATTCAAATGCGCAGATTCCCCTCAAGCAATAATAACAACAAAATGTTACTATACGGTATGCTAGCCGCGGCGGCGTTGATTGTCTCACTATCGGGAACCGGTAAGTAAATTTGCCATGAATTTGTTCGATAATAAAATGTCTAATTTTAATCTTAAATGCCAAAGTTAGGAATATACTGTTAGATCTCCAAAGGTGCAATTTGACTGGTGTATACAGATTGTCTCGATACTTGAAACCAATTTTTGAGCAAAAGATAGGACTCGGTAAATAGACAAAGCATTTTTTACAATGGGACCATAAGTCCTTAATGTTTATGCTATCGCCAAAATTTAGAATTTATAAAAAAGTAGATGAAAATTACAATTGCATAAGACAGAAAATTTCCTGCTTTTTTCAACTTATATTTCAAGTAGTTGAACAAAAGATAGCCAGTAGTAATAAGTAAATAATAATTTTAATTCCCGAGGTTCTGCCTTTTGGTCATAGAGTGAAAGTGCTTAAAAGTTTTCTAAGAGTTAAATGAACTTGCAGAAAGCCATAGATCACATAAAAGCCAAAAAACATAGAGAGTGAAGAGTAATAAAGAAACATTATTCAAATGCTATCGAGTATCTTAGTAAAACTACAGTTAACTTCTTTAAACTTGATCAACTTATTTTGTAGAACAATGGCTCTGTAACATGCCTGACACCGACAATAAAAAAGCGATCATTATTTCCAACGGTATCAGGCATCTCGAAGCCTGCAACCGAAAAAGTCAACTGGTTCAACATATTTTGATCTTGCTGTGCACGAAAATTGGGGATCATTCGATTAATGCCGGAGGTTTGTTTTTATATATATATATATATATATATATATTTAAGTGTATCTATAAGTTATTAGTCTGCAGCATTATTACTTATTGATGTTATTCAGCTCATATTGAAAGGGCACTAGTTGAGTTAGGATTTTGCGATCATTATTATTCCTGTTTCATTCGGTTTATCTATACTTGTATACGAAGTTGTCTGTATTAGCAGTAGGTCGACCACATTGGATTGGTCAGCTAGCAATCTATAACATAATCGTGCGTCCTACGAAGTGACCCCATCTATCTCTTACCACATAACTGACACGTGCTGAAGTAAGCTGATGGATGCGCAGAAACAAAAATATGTCTAATCATTAAATATCTATGAAGTGGCATTCCTGTTTGGAAAAGGTTTAGAGAGGAACGTTCAGCTTCGCAGTAATCGAAAACAATCTTCGACGAACTGGCTATTTGTATACGTGTTTAAGTATTCAGCGCTATCTCGAATCCACTTCAGGATCGATTTTCCGCCATAATTTTCCGAGGACTAACGCACTATGTCTGTTACGGAGTGCCTACGTGTTCCATGATGTACTACTATTAGCAGGTTCAACGGCATATAGAACGAATGGAGCCAGGATTTCGAGTTCATAACTTGAGGTCCGGCCGAGCAGATTAGCTGGATTCAGTATAGTCTCGATCCCGCACCATTTGGTTCGGCCTTATGCGGTCCAATGTGTGTGCTCAAAACGGATCGTCTGCAAGAACAAAAGACAGAAGGTAGAACTTGTTTGTGAGGCTCGCCCTTTATATATCATAGATAAGAATAGGAGGATGTCGTGGATGTAGCGGTCTCCGCATTGACAACTTCATATGAACCTTTGTCTCTTCCTTTCGTGGCTTCCTTATTAATACAGAGTTAGACTATTATTGCTGAAACTCGCTGAAACTATATTGCTCGCATCTAAACAACGGAATCGTCAAGTACGCTCCCTCGGCTTCTGTTCTTCCAGATCAGCTTAGGAGGTCATGAAACCGTTCTTGGTTAACAACCGACAGGCTCTTATATTTAAATGGCTCCGGGTTTGTTTTCTCACAAGGTCGCCAGAGGAGATACGTTGACGCGAAGGCAACAACGCAAGCTTTCCAAGGTGACGCGCAGTGAAAGTAAAAATGCATGTTTACGCAGGGCCTATTATGCCTATTGTCATCACCTTTACACATGAGGTTGTCGAATTGGTATTGAATGTTTTTCTGGCTGGATGGCTTTGAAACCAAAGTCATTTAAATGATGAGATTTGCCAGTAACAGATGTTCTAAAATTGTCGGAAGGCTTTCAGTCAAACTTTAGATAGTGTCTTGAAAATGAGTGAAATTTCTGAAAAATCGCAAGATTTTACAATATATTACGATACAGGCATAAATGCTGTCTAGGCTCATAAAAAATGTTTCTGTTTATGATCAGGATATCTTATTGGAGGAAACAACCTAAAAAAGGTTGTGTGATTGTTGTTTTTGGAAGTTCTAATGTCGAATGATAGTGGCCTACTAATTATAGAAGAAGTTAATGAAATTATTACAAAAACTGAGCAGGACAGGAACCTGAAGGATCACGATATCATCAGAGAACTTAACATCGACCACCAAAGTTTTAAGTAACTTGAGAACGTTGACTACCAGAAAAAGGTCAATACTTTGGCGTCAAATTGGCGCGAAAGAATTCTACAGGAACGCAACGAAGTCCAGATATTTTTTAAAACATATGATTAGGACTGATGAAAAGTGAATACAAAGGTGTGCTTTTTAATCTGTAGTAAAGTACAACCCAGGCTGATACCAAGGACGTTGATGGTACGCGCTGGGTTGGATTAGAGAACAACCGTGCACTGAGTTTCCGCCGCCTGGTAAAAATTAATTTCAACCTTTGCTGTCAACGACTAATAAAATTAGAGTAAATGATTGAAGAAAATCGGCCAAACCAGTAAACAGAACAGGGGCCATCTTCCACTTTGGCGATGCCAGACCACGCACGTTTTTCGAAACCTAGGAAAATCAATACATCCGCCGTACGGTCTCGTTATTATAGCGCTATTAAGCTAGCTGGTATTTATCTACAAAAATTTCTTAAAAGTTAATTTAGTTCTAATGGATAAACGCAAAAGGCAGTTGTAACAGTTTTTCGCCCAAATACTATAGAAGTGTTTTATGTTGCTGGGTATCAAAAAAAAAAATGGGAAAAGGTCAAAACGGTCAGTTAAACATCTCAGTTCTTTGCTAAAGTTCAGTATCCTATATCCTTATAGTAAAGGTATTGCTTGATTGGCATAGGTAAATCTGTAGGACTTGTTGACGTTTGCTTTTACTTAGTGCGCTTTCTGTATGGCCTAGCATTTGACCCCCATGCGCTTCCACAGCTGAGCTTGCGCCTGGCTTGCATGGTGTTTTTTTTTTGACAGTCTAAACTCTTCGTTAGAGTAAAATAAGCTTACGTGCGTGAAGCCAAATACGAGCATTTGTTAACTCCATAACACTAAGCGATCACTTTTTTTTAGCTTTGGATCTCAGCTCCCTAAAACAATTATGAAACGTTCTAATCAACCTTCGTTAGCTTACGTAGGGCAGTGAACGAAGAAATACAAAGCTTCGCCGGATGAACAATATAACCGTAGCGTTTGAGCTTCCTATTTTGCACCGTCTGCCACACGATTGAATAATATGGACGTCGATCTTATGGCAAAAAAAGAGTATAAAAGTGTAGACGTTGCCCATTTGCTTACTGCATTGAAATTACTTCCACTGGCTGCGCGTGTCTGGTATGAATATTTATCAAAGCAATATGTATAGAGATAGCCGGACCCGCCATGGCTACGCCAGTGTATGCGGATTTACGGTGTGGTAGAAATTTTTAAACATGCACGGAGTATGAGCATGCAGAAGGTTAGTAGGGAGATGTGGCTTCATCAAAAATGTTAAATGATTATTAATGAATAAATAAATATGAAAGTTACTGAGTAGCAGAAAGGAGAGCTGAAAATGCTCACGATTGCGAGGCTATTATAATTCTAGTCTCGTGTCCGAACTATGTAGCAACTTCTAGCAGTTGCTACATAGCAGGAACTTAGCATTTTTTTCATGAATTAATATTTAACGTAATATTCAGTTTGGTGCCTTTCTAAACACTTGCATGGTAAGATACAAGCAGATGTAAAAAATAAGTAATGGATGAACCTTCGAAATAAGGGCACGTTCTCAGCATCATTGATTATCGCCTGTGTCACCAATTTGAGTGTTTGCGAGAAAAATGCCAAACCTAGGCCGCTGAAGCAAAACTTGGGTCTTTTTAACTGCTAGTTTACCAATAGGTTTTGTTTGAGGGACTACCGGAACCTCACTTTTCAAGTTTCATGTTGAATTTTACGTCGGGTATCGCTCCCAGACGGCTGCACGAAATGATGTGTATCTATACTCGGGTTCGAACCCGATGGTGGTGGTGGTGGTGACTCGGTGGCTCGTAAGTGACCAATGTGTGAATATTGCTCAACTTAACAGTTGGCTTATGTGTAATTTAAACACAGCATTTATTTGAGGAAGAATAATAATTCGTAAACTCATCAGGCGTAAACTTTCTAATCGACAACCAACGTAAGGGAATTCAACCAAAAGCTGGCAGACTTCTAGCATGCTCAAGACAGCTGCCGTTGCTAATAGTCAGTGCTCGAAAGAAACTGAAGGTCAGTTGCGGCAGAACATCGAAACAGTGCTGTGACGAAACTCAAATGAAGTCAATGCTCGAATTCTGAATGCAGCGGTATGGAGGCTCGATAATTGCCATCAGGATTAATTGTTAGTCTATAGCGGTTTTTGAAAGGTCTACACAGAACCCTGTCACAAACACGATACAAAACCTAGAAAATAAGAATCGAAGATCGAGCGCGTGTTTGCTCTACCGTCGTTGATTCAAAAGTAAGGTGAAATAAAACACCCAAGGAGATGCGTTTCGACATAAAAGCAAAGCTACCCGAGGTGGATGATTGCACCTATATCTTTTTATTGGCCGACTCTCGACCTGGAGTACTTCATAGGTTTCCAGCTGTAAAGTTTTTCGGATAGTACCATGAGTAGCCATGAGACGGCGTTCTCGTTTTCGCAGTCTTCATGTATCCCTCCAGCGTTATTTGTAATCTTTCTCCATTCATCCACCCATTAAAGCTCTTTCGAGAAAAATTCTTTGCACGGATGCGCAGGTCTGAACGAGCGACTCATGCCAAATCAGCTTACGTCTCCTTGCCAGCCTTGCTACTGCCTTAGGCACTACTAGGATACGAAGAATTTGCTAGATGGCAATTCTCACCACGGGCTTATTGAAAGGATAGCCGAGACTTCCGATGTCGACATGCGAACTCAATGCGTCAGACATAGCAGTGTCGCTAGAGAAGATGAATGCCAAAATGGCCAATTCGATTAACCTATTTCGTGTTAAACCCACTTCGTTCGGGTATCCTTTTATGGTAAATAATCAGGACTGTACTTGCATACCTGTATTTAAAGATGGGTCTAGGCGGTTGGGCAAGAGCAACATCTAGGTTACGAGGATTTGTAGTGCGCTACACGTTTGATTGGTGTGGTTACGTTACATGCTAATAAGAAGCTGCGCTCAGCTCGCAAGATTGCGGGAATAACGTTTTGTAGAGTGGCGACTCGTTGGAGATCGTTCTGCACGCAATTTCCCCTAAGGTAACCGCGAAAGCTAATGTCACGAGTGCTCGCTCGAACCAATTCGTAGCTAATCCGTGTAAAACAATCCAACAAAAAAAAAGAAGACTTAAAAAGACAGAACTCGGAGGACGAAAAAAAGAGAACAGTACCTGTGGAAATATAGGATAAACAGAATGTTGTTTCATTTAGCTGTGTAACATTGCAGCAAGAAATATATAACATGGATTGCAAAGTGAACAGAATGAGGATATTATCTTTACGACAGGTATTCAAGGACATGTAGGTCTGCGGCTATTGGCGGATGCAAACATTTACCGAGCCTACAGTAATAGAATACAATAGAGCTGCATGCAGACCTGTAGCTGGACGCCATTAGGGATCTGTTGATAGATCTGAGCGGGCTTAAAGGAAAACAACGAACAGTACTGGAAGCTGGGTATCAATCGACGTCCATCTAAGTAATAATACTGCGTGATATCAGCAAAGGTTACTGAATCAAATTATTTGGGTTAAATGATAGAAATTATAGGGTACAAGACTGGTAAGAGAGACGGAGCGGGGTCAGACTCCAAGGCCTCGCCTGGATCCTAAAACAACGGAGAGAGAGAGAGAGAGAGAGAGAGAGAGAGAGAGAGAGCGAGAGAGAGCGAAAGACAAAAGGAAAATCAATGATGAAAAAAATAAACAGAGTTTGGCCTACACATGGAAAAGAGAGAGGAGAATTGGGAAGCTAGTTCTAGGGCGATTCATAAATCTAGCAAATTTCGACGCGACATGGTAGAGGTGCCAGAAATAGTTTATAGAAAAAGCTGAGGTAATCCAGGCTGAGCTAGAATCACAAAGCAAACGTCAATGAGTTGCACCCCTGACGGTCTGGTAGTAATGTATTTGTCTACTAAACTCAGTTACGTGAAATGGCCTAGATCAAAATCGAGCGTGATTAATGCTCATTGCATGGTGGGAAGCACCCGTTCAAATCAGTGGTTTACGGGAGCTGCACTGCCCAACAAAAACTTCGAAATAAAAAAAAAAATAAAAAAAATACGAAAATCGATACCAATGAATAGGACATAGTTGATATGGGAGCTTGGAAGCGAACTCATCAAAATATCAAAAAATTATATGAGGAGTAAAAAATAATCAGCAAAGAATAGGAAGTAGAGTAAAATTTGGTTCGAAGCATAAGATAGCCATTCCTAAGAGAGTGGTTACAAGTCTAAAGAACAACAGGAAGATAAATGCAGTCGGCAAGTGCAATGGAAACGATAATGATGTGGCCTGTTAAGAGATGTGTCATATTTAGACGGCCATTTAGATGAGAAGCCACTCTGATGTCGTCTAAAATGGACATTTCTGATGGATATTTTAAAACTTTAATAAAAAAAAAATGACCTCTATTATTTTTTCAGTTCTACGCTGAATAAAACCCAGCATTAGTCACTTGAGTACGGTCAGTTAGCCACAAATGATAAAAATATATAGATACGCGTTTATTCAATGGAAAACTGGTAGCATTCCGTGCTCTTGCCATATAAGGTCACTGGTACAATCATGAGACAGACGAGGTGTATTGCGGCGCTCTGGGAAAAGAACCACGCCGTCTGTGTTCTTCTGACGCTTTTTCTTACGTGCCCCATGTTGCAACTTGCGGGGCAAAACAAAGTCAGTCCTGGGTAGTAACAATGCTTCACATATTCGGAGGGTGACGGAGAGAGTTGCTAGTGACGCTGCTCTTCAGAAGGCTAGTACTAGAAATATCATTGTAAACTGGTATCGGCTTAGACAGATAATGTAATCTACCAAGACTACAAGTAGACATCAAAGATTAAGTTAACCTATAGTAAAATGAGGTGACAAATTCAACCTGTCCTGTTTCAAGAATTTTAGGAAAAGTCCTTGCTATTACGATGAAGAAACTAAACAGGCAGAAAAAGCATTTTAGTTATTGTTTTATAGTTAAGAATTTTGGTAGACTTTTATCAAAATAGGGATCATTCCTTTGCACAATAGTAAAGTTCTACGTGTCGAGAATTCTAAAACATAAGCTTTAAGCGCTCAGCCGTTAAGCCAGTTTTTTTTGTTTCCACATAACGGTGGACTGAATACCAGTCCCGTCGCATGATACTTTAAAAACGGAAGTGAAAAGTTGACTAATATACCAACAAGTAGAAGCACGTGTATCGATATTAGCTGCCCAACAAGGTACTGAAACAATGTTTCTGAGGAACAGTTTTGACAGTCAAAGAGAAAAATCATTTATTTGAGCTCTCCGTGCTCCGTCTGAGGTGGTTACGCTAGTTAACAATGAGATGCGTCGTGTCCTGTATTTTCTCTGAATTCTCGAATAAGCTGATAAAAAGGCAAAAAACGTCTGATTCCTTGACAGACTTCATTAAAGTTCACAGATACCCTTTTAAAATAATACGAGATATTCCTATCACTTTTAAGCTAAATACTTTCTCTGATTAAGTTTTGTTGTGAAACTGAGTTTTCAATGACCATCTTAAGCTACTGCCATAAAAACATAGTGAAAATACGTATCCCGTTATTGCTAAATAGCAGAAGTCAATACCTAAAGGAATGCGTCGCACTGCAAATGTTTGCCTTTCCAAGGCCTACATAATGTTTAAGCCGGAGTTTCTGTTTAAAAAAAGGCATCTTATTTTGAATGTTTTCTAGTATCTTTTTAATACATTATCTCAACAAACGCTTACCTCGGCTTCTTTCGGTTGGACCTATTATTCGTCCTAACCGTAAGCTTTTGTTTTCGAATTCTATGGAAAAGAAGCTCTAAAGGTGTTAAAAGGCAACTATACCGTACATTGTAATCGGAATATTTTCGGAACAACGCGGACGGTTCGACAGAAAATTTTTTTTTGCCCAATCCCAATAAAAGACGAAATGTTGAGGGCAAAGATGGCGGATTATAGGTGCACTGTGATCAAGGAGTTCTCTTCTCTACTGAAGTTGCATAGTGCCCCAAACGCTCTTTGTATCCTTGTATGTCTGGTTCGCTTTGCACAAAGCTAAACGTGTTCTTTCTCGTTTAGAGTAATTCGTTCGAGCTTTTTCCACATACAGAACTAATTGTCCATATATTCAAGGCCGCAGCATAATACGCCATTAATCCGGACACGCAAAAAATGTATTTACCTAAACGGCAGGCTACGCAGCGTGATAATCTGCTTTTTGTCGGGGCGCGTCCAGTGACAACGTGCCATTTATAATCCTGTGCTTATACCTTGACAGGTTGGATCTTTTACAAAAATAGTAGCTAGATACGACCGTTATTGGGAAAGAGCCTATAAATATTGCTCGTTATAGAAAAACGTTAATGCGTCCTAAAATACGTAAATCAAATTAACATCGAATCTACATAATAGGTATCGCAGAGACGACGAATTATAGAGAGAACCTCTTCATTCCTCAGCTAGAGAGAACGTTCTATGTATGTTGTCTAGCTAGAGTGTTAAGGGACGATCTCATCAGGACATGCTACTAGGAGTGGTTGCAAACAGGGAAAAGTTTAATGATATAATATAATCTTGCGTAGGCCAACTGCCAAAACCGTCTCTTTGTTCTAACGTTGTTTATTATTACAATTAATTTATATTTTGAAATTTTCATTGTCAAATATTGTTTAACCCAATAAAGGGGCTATTGCCTGATTGGGGTCATACGCTTAAAGCAACCTCTGACCTTTGGATAAAAATGGAGGGCCAGCTGAGTTTATATTTAGATTTTTTTTTTTTTTCGTTTGAATTGACTTAAACTTCATAGTTCCGCGAAACTATCGTCACGGACTGAATTATCATATTGGAGAATGTTACTATATACGAAAAGTAGAGATTTTCCAGACAGCAATTGGTAACGGAATGGGAAACTTTAGCTTATTTATAATATAGACAAATTAATTTCACAAACGCAGAGATTTCTGAAGAATCTTATTTGGAGTTTTATCTAGATTTATCAGACACTTAGACATTATAAATGTTATCAAATTAGGTCAATCAATATAACGTCACGATCATGGTTGAACCGCAAATTGGCGCCTACAGAACAGGCTCGACTCGATTTAGTCTAACGAAAAAGACTTTCGCTGAAACAAGTCGGCTCCAGCCCGTACCTCTCAAGAACAAATAATCATCAGAGAATTATCTATGTAGCGCCTGTGATACCTCAAACTATGCTACTGGGTTGGTCAATACCGTATGGCGTGCTGGAAGCATTCGGTTTTTGGCCGTCCGTAGTGTTTCATAGCGCTGAACTCGCCACAGAAAAAGTTGAACCTGAGCTGAAATCTCCCTACGAAGCGAACGACAAATTAAATATATTTCTTTTTTATTGACATATGTTCGGTTTATATCTGTTTTGGCGGAAGAACGCCAATGTCTAACGAAGACCTAACCTAACCTAACCTAACCTATCTCGTGGCAGATGTTATAGTTTAATGGAGCGGTTAATGGGCCTTCAGTGATCCGAATGGGTTGGAAGTATTTCTCTGACTACATTGTCAGCATGAACATGTTCGCTCAAATTGCAGCTAAATATAGTAAATAATTATTAGACCATATTGTTACCTTGTCTTTTCAAAGGTGGCTAAAGAAAACCACAAATAAGTCTAGTAAAACTCGCCCGAAGTAATGTCTAACAGCTTAAAAGACGAGCGTGCGATAGGCCAGTACCGTTAAATCTGAAGCGGGCATTTGTGAAGAAGGCCAAGCTCTCGAATGAGCAAAGGATTTGATAGCGTTAGTGGGCCATTGTCGCAACCCAGATGAACTACCGTCATTTAACTCCAATTATACGATGTCGGAACGAGAAACTTCATAGCACATTGAGACAGGATGCTGAGCAGCCAGTGGCATAAAAAATGCGCCAAAAAGCCGGGCGCTGCATACACTGCGCGACAAGATCACAGTCACTCGATCTTTCAAATCGGAACTACTAGTTATTCTAGACTCGAAAAGGAAACTACCGTTAACAAAACAGGGTAACATCTACAGAGGTCTACGCAAAGCAGTTACAACAAAGACCAAATTTATCTTATAACGGGCAATCTAGTGTAGACTGTTAGTATGATACAACACTGAGTGCAAGCGTGTATCACTGAAAAATATCCGGTGTTTCCAATGAAAACATTTTCTTTCGACACTGTTACAACGCTAGCGACAAATTATACACAATATGTCAATGAGGTAGAACTATAATATATACGGGTTGAAATGAAGCGTTAATATTGTAATACGCAACGAACTCTAATAACATACTGTAACTGCGTGAAAATTGAAGTTACTAATAAGCAGAACAAATGATGTGAATGATGATGGTTCCAGCATTGGCTACCGATGATGAACCTTTGCGGTGCTACCAATGTCGCGTCGAGAAGAACGAAGATTGCACGGACGAGTATCTACGCGAGTGCCCGACTGACCAAGCCTACGACGTCTGCATGGTCAGCGTGATTAACAATGGTAGGTTCCTGTGTACATTCGATTATGTATGTATTGCTTACATTAGAAGCGCTTGATTTTGATAACTATATGCTTATGTTAACGGCACATCGATGTGTTCAGGTAAGAAATGTTTCTATAGTGAGGCATCACAGAGGTATTCGGGAAACAACATAAAGGACTCGATCACAAAAGCCCTAAAAGTTACACTGCTTGTTTTTATTTGTTGCTACCAAATTCTTATTAACACTCGTGATTTTGAGACGTCGATTTCGAAGAGGGTTTATGGTCACTTAGGTAACGATAAATAGCAAATAGTAAGCATTTCAACAATAAGACATGGAATAACAATTAAAAGTCGGATATAAGTTTTAATAAAATCCTACTTATCGGGTTTGAACTTGAACCATTTTAATTTTCCATCGGACGTGAAATGCAGCGCTTCGTTCAAATTCGGGTAATAAATTTATTTACCATATGTTCGTCGTTGCTCTTCACGACTTTCTTTCATCTCTAAACCAACTTATCTATTCTTTCATGCCAGAAGCTTCTGGGTGCCATGCTGAAGGATTATTTAAATGGGTTTTGAAGTCCTTCTCACTGTCAAATGAACGGTTTCGAGGCAATCGGAAAAAGTGATAATCCGTTGGAGCGAGGTCTGAAATATATGGTGGGTGCAGAACAACTTAACACTTAAGCTTTTGCAAAATGCTTCTCGCAATATTTCCCATGGCATTGCCGTGATTTTGCTTCGTGCATCAAGTTTTTCCTTGGATAGTTCGTTCGCCCCATATGGCTAGGCCGGATACAGATCCTTATTGACCAGCTTGTTCTTTTAAAGCGTTTTTAGTGTATAAGATCCCTGCAGTGTTACCGAAAGCCAATCGTCATTGTTTTAAATTAGAGATTCAGCTCAACTCTGGGTACACGTATCTCTCGGAGCTACATATTCGTTTTACTGCTTTGTGCCGAACTGGGGATACTACTTCTCGTCACCGATGACAACTCTGTGTAGAATCATGTGATTTGTTAAATCTCAATAGGAAGCGCTGTTTCCTTACGCTTTATTCATCGTACATTTAGGCTTTTAATTTCTTTAAACCCAAAGAGTCCGTTGTGATAGTCCACTAAGTTATAGAGTCTGCGCCGTACACAAGCAAATATCTTACCTTGAAGTGGCGTATTTTACTCTCGGTGGAGGCGATATAGGGTAAATGTCAAAGAAACACACTTTTCTTCCTTTGGGAAATTAATCTCTAAGGCCTAAACCAGAGATAAAATTAAATTTTTCCCCATTTCTACAAATTCACAACGAATTAACAAAGCAGAGAGCGTTTTTGAATGATATGTGACTATACAGGAATCGTGGAGAGGTAACAAAAGAAAAGGGAACAAAAAAGGAAACCACTTATGTCCTAATCTAGTATTCACCAGAGTAACAGCATACACTCTTTCGCTTGGACTTAACATATTTCATACCAATTGCAGTTCTACAATGTGAAGAAGAATCACATAACTCTATCAATTACCAAAAAAAGTCCGATGCTTTTTAAGATAAACTGATCCCTATTTCCAAAGATAATTACTTAAATAATTACGTATATTAAGCACGAAGCACAAAAGGAAAAAAAGCTTCAGTTGAAATAAGGACTGCTACTGAGATTTTAGGCGACGTTGACATTCCTATAAGAAATTTTTTCCACAATCTTTATATATAGGCCAAACATGAGCTTCATCTCTTGTATTCATTACAGTTCGTGGTATTTTTTTACACTCCCATCAAAAAAGGATGCCCCAGGCAAAAACATCTGTATTTACATCGACCACCTTTAGTACGTTAGAAGTGTTCCCGAAGACATGATGCATGCGACTTGCAGATCGAGTTTTGCATTTTCGATTTGCGCCTCTGGATTATAGTATCTTTCGTATATTGTATATAGGTCTCGTTACGGTATTGTACAAACAATCAAGACTCAAGATTTTCAACATTTCTTCCCCACTAATTATGTGCAATTGGAAGTACACACAGGTAGTTAATTTTGGAAACTTCGGTCTTTTCTTTGCATACTCGGCGCTGTATATCTATAAAAAAAAAAAAAAAAAAAAAGCTATATGGTTTTTTTTGCTTCTGTATTATTAATTTTATCTACAACGTTAATTTTTGTTGCTGAAAAACAGTATTTGCGCCTCACTAGAAAGCGTATTTCACCTGGGTTAGCTGTATCTGTACATTACGCAAACATTAATAAAGTCCAATATTTGCTTATATAATTTTGTCAGAGAAAAGTTAGTTTCTGCGTCAAAAGTTCAGTGAGATATCGACCCTAAGAACGATATAAGAACTACATACAATGAGATTTCTTGGACAAATTATTGAACTTTGTTTATTTTAACTATGCTGTAAAACCTCGATCGATGCACGTAAATGAAGCCGTTTTTTTTTCCAATACTGCCTTTTCGTTTGTTGATTTGTTCGGTGCCTCAGGTCAGATACGCAAATGTCATACCAAAAAAAGTTAACAGATCGTCCTTATAATTCATAAGGAAAAATCACGTAAGTACGCCTGTTTGGTGTATTCGGTGCGGGCTCGCCTATACAAAGTCTTATATAGGGTTATTATAGAATTGATTTATTAAAATTGTGTTAAAATTGAAAAAAGCTAGAAAAAATGTAACGACATAAGGTCTTACGTTTCATCTGCCTCGATTTTCTTTAAATAGGATAAATACAGCCTTATGAGTCATTTCGTTTTAAGAACTTCGAAATTTCTTGATTTTGATTTTCTTGTAGAAATTTTCGAAATCGACCTAATATCAAGCAGAAAAACTTTCGTTCAACAGGTTTTCTGATTTCATACTTTTAAAATTCGATATTTTATTGGATTGCTTCAGGTTACTTATATTTGGACATAATTACTTTGCGGTACATCCGCTATTGTTAAAAATCTCACTATAATTACATTTCCTATCTTTAACCAAAAATCAATAACAATACATATTTCAATATTTACTACTTTTATTTACTTTCTTTTGGAAAAATATCTTTGTATTGTTCCGTCTTTCGCTTTATTCATCGTCTGGGCAATAGTACTATGAAAATCTATTGAAAATGTTAGGTATTTTTTTAAAATTTCGGGAATTTTATAAATTCTAGGCACTTTCAAAGGTACCAAAATATATTGACAGTCTACTATGAATAGTGTAGTATTATAGCATTGTTGTTAAATTGAAAAAAATCATCCATAATATAAGTGAAAAATTTAACTTGTAAATATACGTGTGAAGATGCATCTTCAACAAATCTTGGACATGCTATTCTGCAAAAATTCTATGATAGATACACTGAGTGATAATTGTGTTTACTACCAAATGAGCTTGTCTCGAAAGGTGTCAGTATTTGCCCTTATTTCTGATTCGAAACTAAGAAATCTATCAAGTGATACTAGTTACATTTCTTTTCCGTAAAAAAAAAAGTCAAAGTTCATTTTGTGCGATTTAAAACGGTAGCAGTTTAAACAAGCTGATACTGCCAGTACGAGATCGGCATTATAAGTTTTACCCCAAGCTATATTTCTTTACGTTTATCCAAAACAAATTTACAACTTTTTTTTGTATATTGATTGTAAGTTTTGCTTCTAGTTATATGAGTTAAATGATTCTATTACCCGTATAATAAATTACCATATCTGTTAATCCAATTAGTTTCTTGCAATTTCGTTACAGAAATCACTCTCCGGAAAAACCGAGCTGAGAAAATACATACAAATAGGTTAGGAATCCGAAAATCGACTTTCCTTTTCCGCCTAGACAGAAATCTACAATTTTCTTCGTCTTATTAGATTACTTCTGATTATTTTGATTTTCGGGAAGTTTTTCATTTTTTGTATTTTAGTATGCCTTAGAATTGTCTAAAGGTCGCGTTATTTTTTTTTTTACTATATTTGTCTTTGAAGCGAGTTGCAATGTTTGCTTGTAGATAAAACGCCGCGTGAATTGGCTAAGTATAACCTGAATATTATTAGCGTTTTATTATAATAGAAAATACCAATAGCAAATATTTTGAGCGTTAACTAAATGCCCAACAATTAACTCGTTGTCGATCTGGTCCTGTGTTAATACCTTGTTTTTATTTACTAATTTTCAGCGGGACACGTCTATATCGAGAAGAAGTGCGCTCTTGGCCCCTGCAGCCTACGCGATCCGAAGCAATCAGATGGCCTTGGATTGGACAAATGCGATCGGAGTCAGAATTCGTATAGTTGCTTTGAATGCTGCAAGGGTAGCGGCTGCAATAGGAGTCCGGCTACACGACGCCGGCCAGCACCTTATCTCGTCTTGATTTTATCTATTGTTCTTATAGTCACCATGTTCCGGGTAGCGCAAAACGACCTCATTTTGGGTATCTCCCTTGACGCGAGGAGTTAACTAAATAACACTAGATTATTCCGAGCCTAACTTAGACAGTGGCAATACCAGCATCGGCGTTTGCCATGAACACAGAGACAAACCTTCTCTGACCACTAACTTACTAGTCACCGGCCACCCCTCGCAAAATGAAGACAACTAACGAACTAGTCAAAAACTCGATATGTAGTAGCATAAAAGTAATGCTTTTTAGTAGCAGCGTGTTATCCGTCAGCCAAAAATTGTTCCCACCTGGTACAGCGACCAAGACAACGCAATAGACGGTGATATAAATATTGTATTAGCAATTACGAAGACAAAATAGTTGTATGTACCCACTTGAGGATAAGAGCTCGAGCTAATAACAAACGGGTTTCGTCAAATCGTATTTTCCATTCCAGTTTGCTCTGGCGACCATCATTTTTACGAGCATGTGAAGCTTTATTATTGAGAGGCCCAGTCAGTTGTTTGGAAAAGGATGACTACAATGAGATGCTAATGTAGATCACCTCGGAAGCGCTTCACAGTGCTCGTCGGCATTATCTCGATACCTGAAGCTTCAATGTCACCATCAGATGTGAAGTATAACTTCAGAAGCTGGATGTCTGTTGTCGCGCCTTACGTCAGGCGAGCGGGCAGGCACCAGATAGAACATCGTGATTATTTTCTTGGCGGTCCTTGGAGGGTGCTAGGTGTGAGTTGATGTCCTCCTGAAAGGAGAAAAGGCTGCTCATTTAGAAGCACAGCTAATAAGCCTCTTGGGTGGCGGTCTTCTCCCTCTAACATTGCGTTCATTCATACTAATACATAGGCAAGTAGCGCTAGTAACCCTACGCCACTGACAGAAATATTGTTACCTGTATATTTTGTTTGACAAGAGTGCATTGAGTTTTTCCATGTAGTCAAACATTTGGGTGAGGAGGAGCAGAAGTAGTAGATACCAAATTTTATTTCACTTATTAAAAATCTTTTAAAAAAAATAATCACTAAATTGACTAGTTGATAAGTCTGACAGGTATCATTGTTTGTCATAGTATTGTTAGTAGATATATATTACCACATAGCGGTAGTAACGGCTGATAATAGCGGCAATCATCATTGAAGTTAATTGAAAATGAAGTAGATTGTCTTGTAGTAGGATGATTTGACGACGTCCTGCATTGTGTCCTTAGTTAACCTACAATCAAATAGTAACTAAATAACCTAATAGCAAACCTATAATTATTCCAACAACTAATTCCTTTTAATAACAACAACAACAACAACAACAACATTTGCCACTAGTGAAAAATACTATTAATACAACCGTCATCGATAATGATCATCACTACCGCTTCGAGTTAAAGGATACTACCGTTCTATATACACCGAAACATGACTAAAGAAAAACATACATAGAAAAAAAATGATTGAAAACCAAAATATATGAATAGACAAGTGCATGCATATTTAAATGCAAAGAAACTATGACGCTTTGCACCCTGAAAATCACGCAGTTCTAAAGGCAAACCAAACTCCTAGACCTGTTCAGTTGATTTAACTCAAATTCTTACCCATCGCATCGTGATAACGTCCACCGTTAATAATAATAATAATGATAATGAGAAAAATTACGGCGTTCTCCTCAAAAATTTAGCAGTCGGTTTGCAAAATTTTTGTATGAATGTGGCTCCCATAGTGATGGATGCGAATCAGGAACTAGTCAGATCCATCCCGAAATACGGAGCTTTGTACGACGTACAAAGCAATCTATTTAACATGCAGCTTCAACTCACTCAAAATGAGTCCGTTTGAGATAATCTTCAGCGACTTGGCACCACAAATTTTACTATCGTAATGTTAGCTATTAGTCAGATGGGTACGACGGAGGGTGTGGTGCAAATGCGAAGTAACACGGTTAGCCTAGATAAAGCGAGAAGTAAACTGAAAAAGCTGTTCAGCGTCATAATGGTATCTGTAAACTATATAAATAGCAGTTTCGTTTCAGTATTTCTTGGAATTTGTTGCAGTTTCAACAGTTTCGTCAGATGTTCGATAAGCCCTTATTGTGAGCAGCAGTAGGGGGCAATTTCGGTTGTAGGGAGAAGCAAACCCGCTTTTGTAATTTTTTGATGGCTGACACATAGCGAAAACCTCCCTTTTCGCAAACCTGAAGCATTGATTGGAACTTACCGACTCGAACTAACTACGTCGAACCAACTTAATAACAAGAAATGTCGCAGGTTAAACACACTAGTTGACTCCAGACCAACACAGCACTGTCACCGCATTTGTGGGGCGTTCCAGATAAATATTGTCAAATTTTACTGTTTCAGCAACCCAGAACGGATGATATGGGGTTGTCTGAAAGCGGAAAGATCTCCGACGGAATCTACTACCATGACGAGTGAACTAGTTACACGAACTGCTAGGAGGACGTCATTGCTGTCCGAAGTTTTCCATTATACTTTCTATCTAGCTGGCTGTATCTGTCATCGATTCACCAGTCGACAACTATAATGATAATGACTTGTGCTCCGTTGAATATTATTATTATTATTATCTATTATTATCGAAACATGTGTACGTACATTGTTCAATTCTCGAACATTTATATTCTTATTATCCTATAATTATTGTAACTATTTGTCGCATGTTCGTAGAAACATGGCGTGAATGAATCAACAACATAATACGGCACAGGATTAGTAAATAACTAAATTCATCGTGACAACTTGTGGTATCTGAAGAGCAATTCACGAACGAAAAACATGGAAGCTCACTGTGGTCGCTATACTTTCCTCCCACTTATATTTACCTGCACAAAAAACACGTGATATGCTATTGAGAATTTCCGTCATCCCGAGATGGCGCGTTTTTACCACCGCTTCGGCCCAGCTCAGTTGTTTATTTAGCGCCCAAATGGTTAAAATACACAATTATATAAATCCTCGTCACGTGACAACTGCAATTGTTGTTTTTTTGTAATGAAAATAGTTACTCTTTTTTTGTTGCTGTTGCTCCGCCAAGGGCTTGGTAGTACCACAAATGAATGCTACAAGCGACTAGATCTTAGTTTTTAAGTTTGTGCATAATTAAATTTGATGCCTACCACATTCTATTTTATGACTACGCATCAATACTCTACATACAACTTGCACACCTTCTCGTAATAATACGTTCGAGAAACAGCAGTGAAATTGACGCGCCGCCCCTGCATCGTGTACCGTTAAAGTTTTCGATTTTCGCACTCGATCGTTAAAAGTGAATAAACATTTCTAGACTGTGTGTGTTTTTTTATCTTCCGGCGGCTTTTGCAGCGAATTCGAGCGGCGACTTTCGGTTCTACTTGCGAATCTTGCAGTGTATTTTAGTATAACTGCGTTTCTTACTAAATGGCCATTAATGGCTCATACCAGCTTCAAATGAATGTAAGAAGCATTGTTTTCATGGGGCAAGCATACCCCGCTGTTCCTCCGGGAAAGAGCCTTGGTCGCCCGGTCGATATTTGTTGGCAACAACTGCATTAGATATTTACAATGCCATTTAACGGAAAGTACGCAGAAACTGCAACGGCTCGGCTCTCGGGGACCCCAACATGATGCAGTCGTTGGACGCGAACCTGCCGAGGACGGAGGAGGCGCACAGCGGACCAGCTGGCCGCCTACCACGGGGAAACATGGCTAAACTAAGTACTTCACCAATTTCGCTGTTGACGTGAAAAATGGGTCGATCATTGACGATTGCCAGTATGTCTGCAAACGTTTGCGGAGTTCCTCAGGGCTGGTAAAGTTTCGGCACTAGCGTCTGCTCGACAGCGTTTTTATTGTGACGACGAGGTTCTCGGTAAACCCGTTTCTCCAAGGTGCGCGTCAGCAAGCGAACAACCGGGATCACAAGATCGCAAGAAGATTTCGGTATTGGCCTGATGCTTGCCGTCATTCGCAGAAATGGTTGTCTGGTGTCGCAGATGAACTGGCGATTCGTCGGAAGCGCAACGATAAAGTGCCGGATCGCACGATGCGTCTTCGGCTCGGTCATATCTGTCACAGGTTTCAAATGAACAACGTTAGCGCTAGCTTACGTGAACAGACATGTCTGCACTTGATCACCTCGCTTATTGTGGATCCGACGACCGAAAACACAGCCTCCGGGCAGAGCGTTTACGATTCGCCGGCTATGGAAAACCCAATAGCGCCGTCGGAACGCTTTCAACACAATGTTCACGCCGAGATGTGCGTTCAGAGGCTAATGATGCAGTACAAGTAATGTCGCCGAGTGTAAACTGTCCCAAACTATAATTGCATTTTACTTATCAAAGCTAAGTTGCGTACATGCACAAAATATACCAGTCCTGTCATGGAACCGATGATGCGCGTTAAGTTTGGACAACTACGTCTGGGCGTCTCCCGACTGCGAAGTAACTTTGCTGAATGGCTTCGAGACAGCACAGTAAGTTAGCTCTGGTCCAAAGCGCAGTCTTAGAAACTGGCGATTGGCAACGACAGCCATGTGCAAATATTATCACACTTGCCACAATCCGAATTGCCTTTTTTCAATTATCGACGCGGGAAAGGCCACGTGCGGGGTCGCGTTTATTACGAGAAATTCACTGATTACTGGCTCATTCGTATTGCTACTCCACTGTGACCTTAACACCGGTCGCTTCTCCTCAGGTTCAGTAAGGCAAGCAGTGCCCAGCCACCAGCACTTATTTTTAAAGAGATTAATCCCTGACGTACCACGCTCAAGCCGTCGGCGATGCTTACGTTACCAGCAAAGTATCATATGGTAAGTTGCTAATATGGTTACAAACGAACGTTGTGCAGCACTAACGTCCCTCGGCAGTGCACCAGTAATAGTTAATTTTTTCATCGACGATAATTTTTGACTTCACCATAAAAAGCAGCTGCTACCGTGAAGGCTTGTTCGTTTATATTCCCAAAAACGTGCAATAGGTGGGCGATGAGCATTTTGCCCGGTGCGCCGTCCAGACGGACAGTGTGCAGTCATGACAGGGTGGTTATTTCGCTAACCTGTGATTGAAATATACCGTGCAACTGACCATCGCCTGGCTCGTCCTATTATGCCATATTTGCTGAATCAGAAGCTTGCCGCGCGACGTGAATGGAATCAAGCGTTTGATATGATTGTACACTGAAGCATCAATTCGGAATATGTCTGTCTTTCTTGGTGACGCGTCGCAAGTCGGCAATTGGTTTAGCGAGTTTGACAACGAAAGCGATCACAACTTAAGGCCCAGACGATACTAAACGCCTTAAATACCAGCTAAATAGTTGACGATGGCAACTGCGCTGACTTGGATAGTCCGAAGACGAAAAGCGACTTTTAGCGACCTCCACCATAGACAGTTCCACGTCGGCAGAATCTAGGATCGCATAGTACGATCGGCGAACGTAACAACTTGATTGGTCCAACACTTGGTAAACAAATCATCGAAATACGTCGACTCATCGAACCGGTAGACAGAATTAAGATCAACACGCTTCAGGTGCTCATGGCAGACCGCTGCTAGAAGGAAGCCATTTGAAGTAACATCCCAAGTAACTAACTGAATCCCGAAAACGCGTAAAGCTATATCTTCTGGTTGCCAGAGGAACGGGCAGTTAGTTCAATTAACTTTCGTGTCATCATGGCAACATCAGCTGACAAAGTGATGCGGTTCCGGAGGAAAATAAACAAGAGCACGATGATACTCGGGTTTAGGTTTAACCCAGGAAGCCTACCTTTTGTTGGAGACCATAACAAAGCAGCCGAAAGCTATCCTCCAATTTTTTCCAATTTTGTTAATTTTCACGATTGCATGAAATACGTGTTGTCTTGCGCGCTTCATGCTGTAAAGTCAACGTCGGTGATTTCTTTTGAACTCGAAGTTTTTTGCTAAGTCTTTAGTGGAATTCGTCGCTTTGCCATCAAACGATTACAAGCGACCTTGAGATTATTCAATTGTCGAACGTTGCGGTCGAACCGCGTTTTGGTGTTGCTACCTAATATAAGCTGGCCTTATAAGTGATTAAACAGTTGAACTGTTATAGCTTCTCTACAGAGCATTGATTTCGAACGCTTCAAGCGACCCCAGACGTCCTTCGCCAACAACAGGCAGAGCTCGATTGTTATCGCAACGCTCGGCATACACTCTGAAGCTGTCGCTGTCAAATCAACAGAAGCGAAATTTTTAAGACCACTGGCGACCTTTTTTCCACGCTCACAAAAGGGGACTTGAAAAATTGGCGCACTCAGTTAATAAGAACATCTCCGCTATTGAAGCTTCGTCGATTGTAGATTGATTGTCATGAGCCAGATTGCGTATGACGTTTCGCATTTATATCGCAATATGTGGGTCCGCTTCGAAATGACGTGCTTAGGCAAACAAATTGATTAGCGCTGGCCCGTCATGAATGCTGGCAAATGTCGGGCAGCCTTTTGATTAATCCGGAAGTCGCAAACGTAACCATTGAACCAGGAACCGCCTATACAATACAAGCGACGACGATCCAGCAGTTGGTATCGACCATTATAGTAGTTTCTCGTTTCATAAACACTACACGCAACCCTCGGACCTTCACGGCGGATCGGAAGAAAATGCCACATTTTGAAGTACACCGCGTATTTTCCACCTACATCACGACGTTGTCAGTACGCGAGCTGTGCAGTGAACCTTGTTTCGGACTCAGGTGCTTTTATAGATTCGCAGTGAATCTATATCGAGAACGACGCGGACGACCTTCTTTTTCATTGGCGCTGTTGGTTTGCGATTTATTTTTGCTATTTATGTTAACACTTAGCGACTATTGTTGACGCTGTCTTTAGGAGGGATCTGTCCCGGTGGACACACATACCACAGATGCCACAGTGGCGTTAGGCAACGCGTTGCAAGTTCTGCCGGACGTCGGCTCTCCACCCTAGAGCTGAATGACGGTCTCGGTCTTCAAGGTTTAAAATTACGCCAGTCGACAAAGTCCACCTTACTTTAATTTTGAGGTCATTGAGAGATCCTCGAAGGGGAATTGGCCGTTTCCATTGAAAGTGTCGTCCGCCTAGTCACACTCATGCATAGTAACAATACCAGTTTGCTACTTTACCGTAGGCACAGTTATGGCGCTTGCTATTATGGCCTTTTTCTCGGCATCCGATACCATATACCTGCCATAAAACAGCTTTAAAGCTAATGTGTAGCTATCGTCAGATAACGGCAGGGTCGAGATCAACTGTTACGAGGCCCCTTGTAGTAACCAGGCCAGCGCAACGGTTTTGTCGTTCTCAGTTGCAGTATCCCACTGCTTGAAGTAGCCAACTGAGCTCGTCACATCATCTTCTTCGTTGGGAAATGTTAGTTTTCACGTCAACTATCTCTGGGGCAGCGTCCAGTAGACTTGAAACGGCAATATATGTAAACACAGCTGTTGTTGTCAACCAGTGGCAGTGCAGGTTTAGCGTGGTCATTAACGATTTGAGGTCACCCACCCTGCACATTTCTAAGGACGGCTGACCGCTAGCGGCTACAATTGCCAGGACGAATTTGTCGGTCGATCTACAAGGATGCTCTTATGTGATTGAACCTTCCCGCTTCTCTCTCCATTTTAGAATCTGAAAACGCTTTACACACATGGCGCGGGGTGATGCTGGCAGTTTTTTTTTTATGTGAAACACAGTTTTTCTGGGGCAAACGTTCTTAACGATGGGTCGGCATTGTTGTAATCGGCAGCACTACTGGTGGCATTTGAAGAGGGGTTGGCAAGGAAAGTGCTATATGTGATGTGCTGTAGATTCATCGTGCTCCCTGTACTTTACTTTTTTTTAATAATTATCTACACGGAAAACGCGTACTGTCGAGAATTTCCGTGAATCTGAGATAGCACGTGTTTGGTTTATTATCCCTTGCGGCATTGCCTACTTTTACCGCCATTTTGGTGCAGCCCATTTATGATTAGTTTGCGCATAAAATCATATATATTACACAATACATAAGTCTTGATAATTGAAACTGTTATTTTTTTCATTTCACAGTTTCTTCTAGTACCTCTGTCATTGTCTTATCCCTGTTGTTTTTACCGCGTAACCCGCTAAGGCTTGGCAGTATTATAAACTGACGCCGCAAGAGGTCGCTTTAGTTTCTAAGCAGCGAGCACGTAGTATGCTTCGATGAATATACGAATTCATAATGCGACAACAAATCGACACTCTTCTATAACAATATATTCGAGAACATGTATATATATCTACACACACATCTGTTCACTAATAATGTAAAATTACAAATGTTTATCGGTGCTGTGACTATTTCCAACCGTAATACCTTTGATCATTGACTGGAAAAACGCCTTTGGCTTGTGAATGTTCACGAGTCGTGTTATTATATGTGCCAATGCAGTAAGCCGCCATGTTCTCAGGACGTATAACCAATGTGATTGATGGTTGTATCATGAAACACAGTATTAAGAAATTATTATGGTAAAAAAATAATAATCCTAACCTAGAAAATCGAAGCCGCAATAATGGGTTTAGACTATTCGTTGTTAACACGTAGCTCTCACCATAGGATTCTCTGTTCACTTGATTTAGTCACGTAAATAAAGCGAGTTTATTGAAAAGCCGTCTGAGTTCTTCGCGCTTTTGTCGCAGTTTTAAATATAAGCCATTAAGTGTATTACGCTGTTGCTTAAAATTTTACAGGATAAAGCTTTCGTTAAGAACTGACAAATTCGTCGAATGGGAAACAAATTTATAACAATCCGGAACAGTTCTCTTTTCAAACAAACCTTTGGCATTGATGGTCTGTAAACATTGAGAGATCGAAGTATACGCGTGACTATTGAAATTACATCCCCTAGTTCCTAAATAGGTCCACAATTTCATCGTGGTCTAATCCTTAGATCGTTTGTCTAACCGCAATTTGAAGTGATGTTTCGCGTACACTAAGTGTTTGAATACTACTTTTCCCGTGATAGAAATTTTCATTTCGTATTTACTATAAATGACCAATGGTCCTAGATGTTGCAAACGGTCTCTACTTAAAACGATGATCGAATTCAATGTGTGGCGTATTCCTCCGTAAGCTTACTGTCAACATAAAGAGACAGGCGAGGGTAAATAAGTGTAGACGTAGCTGATGTTTCTAATCAGAAGGTCTGATTGTGTGGTCAGCCTCACAATTGGACACTAAAACGAGTTAATTTTGCGCGAAAAAGGAAAGCGAAAAAGGAAACACAAAAAAGCGACTGCCAATAGTTCAAGACTAAGAGTAAATCAGTTAATAGTATATATTGGGAAAAAACAAACGCGTAGTCTTAAACGCTACTGGGTTAACCGGCACGGTTAGAGATATAGAACTGATCAAAGACTTTTCTTACTTACAAAACATAAGCGAGATAAAACTTTGCACACGAAACAAAGTTGAAAACAATTCAAAAGCAGAAAACATCGCAACATATATCCAGATTATATGGCTGAATGCATAATCAAGCCTCTTTACTACCTCAGTGCGTTACAAAATGTTTGGCTTATACGGTATTATTTCAAATATTTCAAATTATTTATTATTCAACAACAAAAATAAATTGAATTATTAAAAGAAATGTATCAAAGTATATGTCAAGTTCTTTGTTTCATAAACTAGTTTCTATATAGACCCATAAAACAATAATAAAATTGAAGAAGGGAGCTCTAGAGAGAGTGAAGTTAGGTGAAGCTTGAACAAACTTGGATGTGACATTATCTTATAGATGGTTAATATTAATAGACTTCGCAATAATAATAGCATGAATAGTCAATCTACATCCTACAGTGCAATCATCAGAAGAATTGAGAACATTCTTCAGTCTACATTGACGGTATATTTGCCGGTAAATACAATATCCATTAATAGAGAAAACGTTGATTATAATCGTACTATTATTATCATATAATGAATACTCTATAAAATGAAACTAACTGAGAAATCATCGTGTTTGCATTTTCTTTTTAATAATGAAATGAAAATTATTAATTTTCTATGAACGTAAAGTTACCACTCTTTTATTACGATAAATTACTACTCTTTAGTATAGCTTAGCTATCAGTTCGACGGTAAAATGTATTACATAAAAAATTATATTGAAATGTATTAAGAACAAACACAATGGGCGAAAATATTATACCATAATAATCTACAAATTAACCATCACAATGTTAATGAATCTATATAAATTTTATTTATAGCAAACGATATGAGAATATCAAGTTAATAATATTTGAACATTTTTAGTCATTGCAATGTTTGTTTTTCTTCGATTTTTGTATAGGTTTTCATCAGTCTCACTTTGACTGTTCACGGGAAAAATGTCGAAGCGTTGATATATGGGTGTCTTTTCAGACGTTTGATGATAAGGATTTGATGCTGATCAAAGAGAATAAAAACTGATGTATAATTGTGAAAATGCCAAGACGTTAATGATACAAATCAGTCTGAAATGCCTGAAATCGTCAGATGCCTCAGTTGATTCCCATCTTGAAAAAATATATTATCTTCACTTCCTACCCTTTGAGATAATAGACGCCCTCGGATAAATGGCTGCGTACTGATTCGAAATTCATCGTAGGAACCTTATAGTGCCGAACGAATTCTTCACGCTATTGTGTATACCGGTTTGGCTACTTTCACTCTTAAAAAAAGTCGTTTTAGAATTTTAAGAAAATTGCATTTAAAACAACGTGTATTTACGTACAGAAAACTGGATACGTGCAAAAAAAACTTGCACGAGCACGATGCAATCAGAAAAAATGTACGGTATGTATCTCTTTACAGTCTCGACTTTAGAGACGTTTGCCGTTGTAGTGCTTCGCTGGTGGAAACCCGCGACTCAAATCCTGCTCATCTTTATTATTCAGTCATAGTAATAATATCTGTGATATAACACACGAAAAGTAAACAAAAATGAAAAACATTGCAAACCTTCCACCAACCAAGGCTTAAGGTTAACATAAAACTGTAACAGGTTATTATTGTTTGCTCGAGAGCTATAATTTTAGGCAAAACATTCGTCTCTACACTCAAAGCAGGTATACAGGGTGGTTTGGCTAAATGGTGACCTTCCTTTATGTATTATACATTGTATCAGATATGTATTCATTGTAATCACAAAACCACCGCTAATATATATGCCGATCTGTACCACGTTCACGTACAGGTTGTTATATTCCTAATACTCGTTGTGCATCCGATCGCGCTGCCAAAGTGTCTCAGCGTGCGACCGTCGTATACGCCATATATGGAGAACATCGACTGACGTTCTCTATAAACTATTCTGCTCACGGTAGTCAAAAGCCCGTTAAACTATGTGTTTTTTTCGTGTTTCACTTCAGGTTCTTGAACTGTTAGGCATTTGCTCAGGCGACAAGTTCCCAGTACGAAGGCCACAGAAGTAGCACCGTAACTTGTTCGATAATTAATGAAAATACCTTCGCGCTGTTCTGAGCTTCCCCCCCGTCCTACTCTTTGCATTTAATGCAGCCGCCCAAACCGGATGGCTACGGACAAGATGCAACCGACAACTGTCGGGCATTCTCTATACAACCAGAGTGTCAAGTGGAAAATGCCCTCCAGTCGTCTATAATATATTGTGTCATAATTGAACTACATAAATTAATTGCATTTGTTATGGCTATATACATTAGTTTCGTTTGTAATGTATGGGAATCTCTACATAATGTTACATGTTTAGCTCAGGGATAAATAATTTTTTTCATAATAATAGAATAAATTTATCTAGATATATATGATGGCGTAGTGGCAAGAGAAATGTCTAGACAAACAACGAGACGGATAAAGCAACCCTTTCTCTAATAAAGGATAGCTGACTTATTTATTTCGACTGGTCTGCTGTACGACTCCTCAATCTAATGCCGTGAACTCTAACGTGCAACACACACACCAACATATACACGTACCCACAAATATATATTATAACCAATCAATATATGAGGTACTCTATATAGTATCTAATATTTCATTCTATTTCTAACAGTTACTTGCATTGACGATAGGCGAAATCAAAGTCTTCGTAGTACTTTATTGACCCAAAGTCCTTGGTACAGAGATATCGTTTTCTTCACTTACTTACCCATTTCAGCAACTTACAACTATTACACAGTATATGCTACTAGAAATTTTACGCATTTTATGCAGCACTGATTGGAGAACAGTAGTGTTTGCAACAGGATGAGTTCGTTGAAACGGAACACGGTATACAGTTAGAATTTATATCTGGTGGAAACAGCTAACTCTACGCATTCGCTATGGGTAGTAACCCGATTAAAGGGTGATCGCGCCAGGAGGACAGTCTTCAAATTTTTCCCCATTAGAAATTTGATTCAAGAAGCTCACGCATTTAAGTATTGACATAGAGATTTACCGCCTTCCAGAAGAGATTCGTTTGAATTTGCTCAAAGAAAACAATACAGTGACCGATTTTTAGACCTAGTTTTACACACTGAGTTTTACAATATTCATGTTTGTACAAAGCATACAGATACATATGTTTACATCATTTCTTTCGTCGTATTGGCAAAACATAATATACTATACGTGTCACGTACATGTGTCGGATGCCTATTCGAAATCAAAGAATTTTAAGTCGAGCCTCGCTACTTTTGTTTACGAATGGTACGTAGAAGGTTCTTTGCGAGTCTTGCAATGTTGCTTCCTCCTCTGAATGTAACCCGTTCCAACCATCTTGTTCGATACCTTCAGCGTGAAGGTTAGATGTCTTCCTCCGGGCCGCTTTACGGTTTCGCCAGATAGTTTGAGTTAACCAAGTACCTATAAAGAAAGATCGGTCAAGATTAAACCTAAAAGATGAGTAACCTATTTTAAGATAGAATTTGAGTGTAGCAACCTGTATTTTTAGGTCACCATAACGGTGTATATTCATCATAGTTTCACTCCACGTCGATATTCCAGGGTTGAAAAAAAGTCTTTGGTCCGCCATAGTTGTAACCGTATCCTGGTTTTAGACTGTTTATTAAATGTTCAAGTAATCGTTCAAACGAATTGTGTGCATCGAGCAATAAGTACCACATCCGGGGGCTTCAATGATGCCAAAACACTGGCGTCCGTATTACGTATTTCAGTTTACACAGTGATATCATTGCTTCTACTAAGCGTAACCATTTGATGAAACGGACAATAAAAGAAAATCGTCTAAAGAGTATCATGTATGTAATAACATACCCATAGATCCAATATAACACGTTATATTATATATCGCAGTTCCTAATGGAAACCAAAACAATCCTAACCGGCAATAACACTAAGTGCTGTTACAAGACCACAGAAGTTCCAGAAGACAAACACGCTGTAAAAGAACGTGCTTTGATGCCGAGACCAAGAGGTGCTCTCTAGAATGTCAGTGGAATCCATCGTGGAATAGTACGGCGTCAGTTCTATCTGGGAAATTCCTAATTTCAATTATAATAATTAGACCACCTTTTTTTCTACTCATATAACTTTCAGTACTTTGCTCAGTAGCAGCACACCGTCCTCATCATGAAATATAGTCTCCTTTCTTTTCCTTCACTTGTTTACGAAACCCTCGTGAATTTCTTATCTTGTATGAATTAAAAGCACTCAAGTCTGATACTTTTTTAACACACGCTAAAATGTATTCTGGTTCTTCATATTAACAAGAACTTCTCTAATTCTACTTGCTTCGATTTGTGCGCTTTCTTCTAAAATCTTTTGTAAAAGAAGCACGTGGAGCAGAGCTGCAGACCACTGTTTTTGTTCTGCTCTCTATATGCAGGTTTCGTTAAAGCCTATGAATGTTCTCGGGTATGTTTGTGTGTCGATGATGCGTGGAGAGAGGGAATGCAACAAACACTTCTGGCAAATACAACAAGAAGGATCATCAACGAGGTAGTTTATTGCACTTGTTAGAACCTCTTAGTAGGAACCCGATTCCAAAATGTCCGCTATCTGTTTCGATGTTAGCGCTTCAAATAGAATCGACGCGAACAAACAAAGGCTTTTGCACGTAAGTGGTCTCTCAATGACAATTCAACCAGCAGCTGATGGCAAAGAACAACAACGTTTCCTTGTAATAATCCACATTGTGAACGTCATTTAGAGCTTTAAATTAACGGTGTGTGCACGTTCTAAAATGCATGAGTTCATACCAATATGTCTATCATTTGTTTTTAAATTGCTGTTAAATAAATAAAACTTTTGCTCAACAACGCTATATATAGTTCAGACTTAAGAATCTTATACGTTGTGGATTTGGCCCATGCATGTTTAATAACATCGGATTACTATTTCGACCCGCGGCATTATATACATTTCCATATTTGTATGAAACTAACAACTATTCTCATACCCTTTAGTTTCTATAAAGACAGAGCGGCTGAGTCGAATCAGATAAATTACGTTCCGAGATAGCCCAGGAGTTGTTTACTTTTGCTTTGGGGACAGTCATGCCTTAATCTACAAGTACGGCTTAATCTTTGGATCGCAAGACGACTTGCTGTATCATCGTAAAAATCATTGTACGGTGCTCTGTTTCTCGGATTTACTCTCAAAAACCTTCGGAGTTTCGTCGCGGTTCGACAAGTGTTAGTCTATTCGGGTCAGTGCAGTGCCTGAGAATTGTACTCAGAAAGCTATGATATTGATCGACGTGATAGTTTTCAGCACACTGAAAGACTTTAACATCGCAGTCTTTGAGTTTACTTAGATCAGTCTTTCGTATAAAGTATGATCAGCGTTTTCTCTCGAACTCTACGTTTCGAGCTTTACATCCGGCATCGCTGTTAGGCGTTCTATCGGACGGCTGGTTCTCAACAGAAAACACAGTCTATCTGTGCCCGGATTCGAACCTAGATTACAGCGTGTCCCTAAGATTAGCCGGCAGATACGCTACCCATAGAGATATTAAGCGTATCGAATATCTAAGAATGTCTCCTTGTGCAATGGATTAGTGCCAAGTCAGCAGCCTATCTTCTAGAAATGAATTATTAAGACCCGTGTGATGGGCAGGTAACTACATGGGCCCTCGAAATGTTAAGCCTTCGTTCATGAATTAATTCCCCTGTGGGTCTCATGTACATTGCAGTGACGAGGTCTGGTAAAGGAAACATTGCCACGGCCCACGTTTCTCTTGAAATTAAGACGTCAGTTGTCGAGTATATTGAGGACGCGATATTGTCGCAATTATTTTAAAAAAAGAAATTTTTTGTAGTTAATTTAAAAGAAAATATATTTCCGCACTTTTTCTAGTTCTATTGTACGTCGTATAAACTGGCTCGTATCCGGCCGCGTTGTCTAGCTCTCGTAGCGCAGCTAGGACGAGGTCGCTAAGAGTCGATCTTATTGGCGATAAAAAATACTTCTTTTCGTCGTCACTGTTGCCGCCGATTTTGGGACCGATGTATGCCCTACAAGTCTGATCCTTACATTGGTGGTTAATGGGCAGGCAGCGAAGCGTTTTGAACTCCCGTCGAAGAGAAAGGCATTATTCGTCTAAGAAGTATTCCCTTTGCGCTTCTAATTTATATTATCTCCGGCCATTTGATCACAGAAAGGAGCTCGCAAATTTAAACGCTTAAACAAATTGATATCATCAGTGCCTTTTGCGCAGGCAACTACCGACTACTGGCTATTCGTGATAGAGTAAATGTTTCCGTCCCATTTCAACTGCGGCACTGTTCAGTTCTTAGTTCCGAGCGATCAACGTGTCGTGTGTTTCTTATAGAAATTGGGTATTGTCATTACGCCTCGGCCTAGCGGTTCTCAGCTGATCTGCAAATGTTGCTATGGTAAATGACAACTATCCTTCCTTGAATGACATTCGCTCACTCTACATAAATTAGTTGAATTGAATTCTCAAAAAACTTCTTTCTTCGTAAAATTATCAATAAAGAATAAAAAATTATTACGCCCAATCGAAAACCTACAGTGATAGGGGGTAGTACAAAATCAATCGCATTATGCTTGGCCATTTATGTTTGGCCATGTGTATTAACCTACAAAAGAGACAATTTGTTTCAGTTTGTTTTCGCCAAATTTACATTTAAGATATTCAAAACAGTGCTAAAAACGCAAACTGGTTATTTTAGTCGCTTATGGCTTCACATGCACTCGACAAAAAGTAGGAAAGCTTTGCCCGTCAAAATTTAGTCACCGAAAAGTTCAGCTATGAGAACGACATTTAATTTCGTATTTAATGAATTTTGAAATGATGATGACGACATTCATGGGAATAAAATCAGCACGCTCCATACATGCAATTCACTACCTCTTCTTCACTATTTGTCTCGTAAGGAGGAGGTTTGAAATCAAATACGTATATTAGGAAATAATTCCAAAGCAAATGCTCACTTAGTAGAACAAGTAAAATAGACTAGGAAGCCATCATCTGCGAACGGACATATAGCGGTCCTCTCGCCCCCTTTGCGAGGCTGGGACTAACCTCCCACCGTCGTTTGTTGTTCTCCTTCTTTGCGCGGCGAGCATCGTAATCCTGAAGGGAGGATGCAACCCCACACCATTTTCGCGCTGACTGCACTGGTTGTAGTGTATTCGTCCGCTGGTTTGGCATCAAAGGTATGAACGTTCATTAACACTTTAGTTTGTTGTCATGCAAAAGTCTTTCAGATACTGAATGGATAACTTTTAATGGAATCTCCATAGCGATCCACGGCCGTTTCCGCCTACTTGCATCGATAACCATGGTTGCAGTATTTAGATTTGGTACTGACGGAAATACTTTCCTTTTCTGTTGCGATGCCGACAAGAACTGTATTTTCTTGAGAAAATTATACCTAGAAAATTCGATTCAATATATAAGTGAAGAACGTGCCATTTTTCAGAATCCGCGTAGGACTCGTGGAGAATTCCGGCAACTGGGTAAGCGACCACAAGAGATGTCGAAATAGATTATATTGTAACCGACTGGCGTGAAACTTAGCAACCGTCGTGCTTGGTCGGAACAGACACCATTCTAAAAATATTGCACTTCTATATCTTTCCTTTACCATTAAGCTTGAGAATATAATAGCGCCCACCTGCACAAGCATTACCCTCGACGCTCAGAATATACCACTTACATTTATAGTTGTATTTATGCCCGTTAGTCTATCTTTTCAATAGCAAACAATTGTTGAGTTGTGGTCAAAGCCTTCGTACCACCATTAAAGTTATATGAATAAACCGGCTCTTTTAAGCGTTAATCTCCAACGTTAATTATATTGTTGAAGCAGGTCATATTGTAGCGCCTCTGGCTGTATTGTTAGCCACTATAAACTGTCTGGTATTGTTGTAGGCTTTACACTCGGTAGGTTTGTTGCTATTATCGAACATTTTTTTAATGAAAAGAAGTTTGTGAAATAAAACTGTCCTAACCTAAAAGGGAAAACTTAGACTCTAATGAAAAATGTTTTTTGCTTTGGAAACGCTCTGTTGGAACCACACGTTTTCGAAATACGTTCGATTGAGTTGACACGCAAAAACTGAATTGATATAATCGTTTGTGCGCAGAGTGTTTAAGGACGAATGGTCTAATGACTGCGTCTTCAACCCAAAATCTTCGTCGAACCGTAAAACGTTTAGCATGGATTTGTTTCTCGTGATCTTTCGTTACTACAAATACCACAACTTACAGTTTACGAAGCCATCACCATGAAAACGGAGCTTATTGCCAAAAAAAAAACCTTTTCTCTTTCACTGTGCTCAACCTGTAGTTGTTCAGTCAGCCAATCGACAAATTTCCTGCACTTGATCTGCTTTTCTATAAAGAATTGCCACATATATACACTATGGTTAAATGAGAAAGAGGGCGCTCTATTTTATTTGAATTTATATTTTCTGCTCTAATCGAAAGATTCTGTAGTAAAAACATAGAAACAAAAGAAACATAAGTAGATTACAACGATACGATAACTCATCACAAAAACTAGATTTTCAATTTACTTTTAGATGCAAAGGAAATCGAAGAGGAAGAACTTGGTGAGCTTGCGCAGTTCGCAGCAACAACTGTTGCAAAAGCCGAGAAACGAGCCTTTCATGATGCTGTATTGAACATCACCGAAGCACATCAACAAACTGTTGCGGTAAGTAAAACCTACTTATAGAGCTTGAGTTGCCTGTTGATAAGTTAATATTTATTAAACAAATCTATGTTTTATGGAAAAGGTATATATATTCACATATATAAGTCGGTCACAAAGTAATTTCGATTTTATATAGGGTCAAATTTTGTAGGGGATTAAATCTGCTTACGGAAACTATTTTTTTTGGCATTTCGTAATTTTTTACCTTTTTTTTGTTAACAGACGTACCCTAAACGAATGAAAAGGACTTCCACGGAGGCAACCTATTGATAGATTCATTAGACCATGTTGTGTGGATTCGGTTAGTTACGATCTGTTAGGATAGAACAAAAAAAACACGAAAGATATAAGGACATAATCTAATGGGGTCGAACGTTGTTATGTAACAAAAATATTTTGTGCTAGTATATTCAAACTGTCACAATTCAGTGTGAATGAGATAAATTGCAGTCTACATTTACTATTTCCCGTAATTTCCCAAAGCTTACGTAGTGTGCGTCCTCAGTCATCTCCCGATCACATGAGTCGTTCATGTTGAGGCTTATCCGAGGTTTAAATATCCTTTCCTGCGCCAAAAAGTGTTGTTAGAACGGAATTTTGCATCCACGATACCGATTCTGGATCGAGCCAACTGTTTTCTGGAGACGCAAGCAATTATATATAAATAGTCAAATGGTCTGCAACAGGACCTTACTGACTTAGTGGAACATAATACGTTTTAGTGTTCATTTTAATTATTCCTATTGCTGCGTGCAGACGATTAGGGGTAGCGGTACGGTTTACTGCAGGAAGTTCTTAAGGTGACCGCGCTAGATGTCCATACATAACAATAAAGCCTGTAGTTCATTGCCATCGCAGCATGATTGTGTAGAGCGTGCCTTACAGTTTAAATAGGGATCATTAGCGCTAATAAACTGAAAGCAGACGACGTCGGATACTGCCGCGCACCTCTAACAACAATTGTTATTCCTCAGACGCACTCTTTTCAACCGAGAAGTAATGGTCAGAGAGGTGTCGAATTCAACACAGAAATAAATCAAACGGTTAAATAAAATGTCTAGGTAGCCATGTTTGAGAGTGACCAAAATTGCTTTCTGACCGACCCTAAATATATATAAATCTGCGACATACAGCGATATATATTCAGACGTTCTTGTATCTGTTCCTTAATTGATGAAATCAATCTTCCCAGGGTTGGAATACGAAAATGAAGCTGGTTGTTTCTGAGACATCATGTCCTATTCACAATCCTTTCGACGTGGGACAATGCATTCCGAAAAATGCCAGTATCACCCGCCAGTGCGATGTGCTCGTTTATGAAAGGCCATGGGAACACATCAAGGAACTTACCTCATTTTATTGTCATTAATAATTTTGATCAAATTATGTGGCTAACATACATATAGTTATACGAATATAAGTTTCCTTGCAATAAATTCAGTTTTGCACGTCAATTACTCTATATAAGCCCGAAATTCACTTTTATAAGGAGCTATTACTCTTTCTTATTATAATTATTTCTATCTTATTTACTAAAAGTAAGAACAAAATTATTTACATATTCGTTTATTTATTTCGTATATTGAAATCGTTTCCATCAACTTAGAAGATAAAGAAGCACAAGATGCACAGAATCGTGTAGATTAAGTGGAATGTATTTTTATTTAAGCTATCCTTTACGATATTTTTTCATCCTAATATCGAGCTGATCTATCTTAATTTCTCAGTTTAGATGATTCTAAATACGATAACTGTAGCAATGTTGCACAATCACGTATGAAAATCTGCTCGAAACAAATTCCAACGAAAATAAAACATTTAGAACAAACTCCTTTGTACCGTTGTTGAGCTTCGTATGTAGCCGTTTAATTAATAAAGCAGGCGTCATCTCGCGATAACATAAAACAGACAAAAAGTCTTTTCAGGAACAAAAATGTCATTCGATAATGGTCTAATAAATCGTCATTGATCTTCTATAAAAAAAAATTATTTTATTAACGATCTAATATAGCTTTTTTGTATTGTGACGTCCCATATTAATATTGCGCATGTTGCGCGTTGGCCTTAAAGCCAGGCACCAGCACTTGCAGATATTTAACTTCAAATGAGGAATATTACGCTGTTCGGCAAGTAACTGCGATTTTTGTTTATTGCATTGCTTTTCCAGTTCGTTTTTCAACGTCTTCGGCTATTCCAATGTGAACAAGTCCTTGGAATTACCTTTTCGGTATAGTATCAAGGATTTCCCCCACCTAGAAGATCAAGTCGAAGCGAATCTTGCTGACTTAGCTAAGATTTCCCTAATAGATCTATTAAATGACTTGATAATAATTTATCATAGTAACCATCTGCCAATAATTTAAACCTAACGATGGCTGCATGTCCATGATTACTATGGTGACGCGTTCAAAAGAAGGAGCATTAGCCACCTAGACAACACCGCTCCTTGTTATAACTCGTTTGTTGATAGTTTAACATTATATGGGGATAACCAAGAAAACTTATAAATAATTATGTTCCAATTCAACACCACAATAACAAGCCTATTTATGAAAAACTAAAAGTTCATAATATAAGTAGCTATGAGTAAACTAGAATCATAGCGATTCTTTTGAAAACTACATATTAAAAATTCCAGAGTATTATAGCTATGACATACTTTGCCTATCATCGCATCGTTGATAAAATTTTGGTCGTTAATAAAATGGTTCGATCAAACACCGTTCTCCCCAACGTTGCCATGAAGTCACAGGTCGAATCCGATTTATTGATATCTCCGTTTTGTCTCGTGATAAAATTTTACTCAGAGTTTGTATTTCAAAGATGAGCATGTCAGCTAACCAAGAAGTGAATTTACGACACCAAGTTTTCGTTGAACCCAGAACATTGTCCCTCGTATAGTGACAACTCAGCAGCTAAACGATGTAGGCGCATGTAACAATTCTCTGTCTTCAAAACAGGTTCAAAGTAGTCCTTGAACTATAGAAACATACTGAACTGCTTTTGTCAGGTAAAAATGCTAAGCTCGAACGTAGCAGGCCAATTAAAAAATGTATTCTTAGCTTAGATATATGTTGTACATCAGTCGAAAGTTTTTTCGGCAGTTTTTTTTGCCTCAGTGCACGGCGAGTGTTGAAAATGTTGCTTTCATCATTAGAATACTCATTTTTGGAACTCAATCTCAAGGTTAAACTTTATGATCTGGAGACAAGACGATGACCACATTATATGGGAAAGAAAAGGACTTTCTAACGGTATGTAGCACTTGATCATCAGTAAATGAAAAATTAACGAAACGAAGCAATAAGCGGAAACCATTATTACTTTCTAAACAACCTAATAAAAACATCGTAACGCAAAACCCTAATAATATGAAGCTTACATTAGTACTATAATACAACCAATTTTGTTATTATTATTATTATTGTTACCACAGATATTAAATACTTCCAATGGACAACTGTTCTCCAATCTGCTAAAGAGGTCGTAAGTAGCTTGTTTTTGTACTAGAATTGTTCACAATGGAAAATGCTTGGTATTCATCCATACTTCTTTTAAGGTACGGTTCAAGTAATTTCTTGCAATTATAAACAAACACATGCGTTACTTATCTTGCCAAATATTAGACGTACGGTTGATTTTTCTTAAGATGAACGTTGTCAATTCAACGACTCTACAATCAACATCGACGGACTATACTTGCAAGGCAACTAACCTCTGCCCTGTTCCTTAGTGAAATGAATATTGAGACAAAAACGAAATAAACCACAACGAGGTAAAAAATTGCTTGCCACCATGTCATGGTGCGACAAAAGCATATGTATACGAATATGCACTATATAAATTTAAAGGAGTATTTGCCACATTAACAGACGGCGCTTATAGGCATTACAAGTGCTAAAACCTAAGTTAAATACCATCGAAGATCTGTAATAGCAAAATGATAAGCTTATTTATGAAGGACAAAGTTGAGAGTATAAGTAGCTATGAATAAACTATAACCATGCAAAACATCAGTCACACACCGATTTTTTTTTAATCATATATTAATAATTCTACAGTGCTATTGTTATAATATTTATTATTTTTCACCGAATCGTTGACAAAATTTCGACTCAATCGAATAATGTTCTCCTCAATGTTGGCACGAGGTCATAGGTCGAACCCAATTACTTATCGTAGCTATCGTAGCAGTAATAGTGGTGTGATTATTATTTTTATTATTATTTTTGATGTCATAATCAACGGTCACCGTGAAACTGCTATTTATCCTCTTCACTGTCCTTTCTTTCCTTGTTGTTTCGCTTTTTTCTTAGTCGTCTGTCTGCTTGACCGGCCCTCATTTCTTGGAGACGAGGCCTTTTTATGAACACGAGCTCGACACTATAGATATCTATCATTGAAACACTAGTACTATGTCATACGATAAAAATAAAAATGACAGTAATACCATGAATCGTAATAGTAGTAAGACATT